>NC_053025.1:419206165-419506165 GCF_003073215.2 Triticum urartu | reverse complement strand
AAATTGGTTGAAAAATCAAATATGTGTCCTTGGGTGCATGCTTAGGTCCCATGCAAGAAATGGAAATGAATTTCAAACACCAGGGCATCGTGATTGCCGTCAAAACTTTGAGATACCTGGTTTTTTAATTCTAATAAATCCAAAACTCGTTTGAAATTCATGAAACTTGGCATGCTATCATGGAGCGGCATGAACATGCCGTCGTAAATTTTTTGTCCCATATGGGGCAGGTTTGGGTACAAGCTTCTCACAAACCAGAGCTTCTCACAACAAGCATGATGGTTTCGGTAGGGAATGTTCCACCTTTGGGGACGAAACGATATCCATTCCCTGTTATTGCTTTCAAAAAATTTCTCGCGGCAACATAGAACAATAGGAGTGTTGTGTGAATTTTTGTGATTTTTTGGGGTTCGTTTGGACATTTTTATGCATTAACTGAGTTTTCAATGCATTTATGTGCATAATTCAAATTTGAACTACATGCACATGCTCGAGTGCATATAAATTGGTTGAAAAATCAAATTTGTGTCCTTGGGTGCATGCTTAGGTCCCATGCAAGAAATATGAATGAATTTCAAACACCGGGGCACCGTTGATTGCCGGCAAAATGTTGAGATACCTAGTTTTTAAATTCTAGTAAATCCAAAAATCGTCTGAAATTCATAAAACTTGGCGTGCTATCGTGGAGCGGCGTCAACATGCCATGGTAAAAATTTTATCCCGTTTGGGGCAGGTTTGGGTATATGCTTCTCACAAACCAGAGCTTCTCACAATAGCACGATGGTTTCGGTAGGGAACGTCCCACCTGTGCGGACGAAACAATATCCATTGCCTGTGCTTTCAATATTTTCTCGTGTCAACATAGAACAACAGGAGCGTTGTGTCAATTTTTGTGATTTTTCGTGGTTCGTTTGGACATTTTTATGCATTAGATGAGTTTTCAATGCTTTCATGTTCATAATTCAAATTTGAACTACATGCACATGCTCCAGTGCATATAAATTGGTTAAAAATCAAATATGTGTCCTTGGGTGCATGCTTAGGTCCCATGAAAGAAATGGGAATGAATTTCAAACACCAGGGCATCATTGATTGCCGGTAAAACGTTGAGATACCTGGTTTTTAAATTCTAGTAAATCGAAAACTCGTCTGAAATTCATGAAACTTGGCGTGCTATCGTGGAGCAGCATCAACATGCCGTGGTAAAAAATTTGTCCCATTTGGGGCAGGTTTGGGTATATGCTTCTCACAAATTAGAGCTTCTCACAACAAGCATGATGGTTTCGGTAGGGAACGTCCCACCTTTGGGGACGAAACGGTATCCATTGCCTCTTATTGCTTTCAAAAAATTTATCGTGCCAACATAGAACAACAGGAGTGTTGTCAATTTTTGTGATTTTTTGTGGTTCATTTGGACATTTTTATGCATTAACTGAGTTTTCAATGCATTTATGTGCATAATTCAAATTTGAACTACATGCACATGCTCCAGTGCATATAAATTGGTTGAAAAATCAAATCTGTGTCTTGGGTGCATGCTTTGGTCCCATGCAAGAAATATGAATGAATTTCAAACACCAGGGCACCGTTGATTGCCAGCAAAACGTTGAGATACCTGGTTTTTAAATTGTAGTAAATCCAAAACTCGTCCGAAATTCATGAAACTTGGTGTGCTATCATGGAGCGGCTTCAACATGTCGTGGTAAATTTATGTCCCATTTGTGGCAGGTTTGGGTATATGCTTCTCACAAATCAGAGCTTCTCACAACAAGCATGATGGTTTCGGTAGGGAACGTCCCACCTTTGGGGACGAAATGATATCCATTGCCTCTTATTGATTTCAAAAAAATTCTCATGTCAACATAGAACAACAGGAGTGTTGTGTCAATTTTTTTGATTTTTCGTGGTTCGTTTGGACATTTTTATGCATTAACTGAATTTTCAATGCATTTATGTGGATAATTCAAATTTGAACTACATGCACATGCTCCAGTGCATATACATTGGTTGAAAAAATCAAATATGTGTCCTTGGGTGCATGCTTAGGTCCCATGCGAGAAATGGGAATGAATTTCAAACACCAGGGCACCGTTGATTGCCGGCAAAATGTTGAGATACCTGGTTTTTAATTTCTAGTAAATCCAAAACTCATCTGGAATTCATGAAACTTGGCGTGCTATCGTGGAGCAGCATCAACATGCCGTGGTAAAAATCTTGTCCCATTTGGGGTAGGTTTGGGTATATGCTTCTCACAAACCAGGGCTTCTCACAACAAGCATGATGGTTTCGGTAGGGAACGTCCCACCTTTGGGGACGAAACGACATACATTGCCTCTTATTGCTTTCAAAAAATTTCTTGTGTCAACATAGAACAATAGGAGTGTTGTGTCAATTTTTGTGATTTTTCGGGGTTCGTTTGGACATTTTTATGCATTAACTGGGTTTTCAATGCATTTATGCGCATAATTCAAATTTGAAATACATGCACATGCTCGAGTGCATATAAATTGGTTGAAAAATCAAATCCGGTGTCCTTGGGTGCATGCTTAGGTCCCATGCTAGAAATGGGAATGAATTTCAAACACCAGGCCACCGTTGATTGCCGACAAAACATTAAGATACCTGGTTTTTAAAATCTAGTAGATCCAAAACTCGTCTGAAATTCATGAAACTTGGCATGCTATCATGGAGCGGCATCAACATGTCATGGTAAAAAAATTGTCCCATTTGGGGCAGGTTTGAGTATATGCTTCTCACATACCAGAGCTTCTCACAACAAGCATGATGGTTTCGGTAGGTTATGTTCCACCTTTGGGGATGAAACGATACCAATTGCCTCTTATTGCTTTCAAAAAATTTCTCATGTCAACATAGAACAACAGGAGTGTTGTGTCAATTTTTGTGATTTTTCGGGGTTCGTTTGGACATTTTTATGCATTAACTGAGTTTTCAATGCGTTTATGTGCATATTTCAAATTTGAACTACATGCACATGCTCCAATGCATATAAATTGGTTGAAAAATCAAATATGTGTCCTTGGGTGCATGCTTACGTCCCATGCAAGAAAAGAGAATGAATTCAAACACTAGGGCACCGTTGATTGCCGGCAAAATATTGAGATACTTGGTTTATAAAATCTGGTAAATCCAAAACTTGTCTGAAATTCATGGAACTTGGCATGCTATCATGGAGTGGCATCAACATGTCGTGGTAAATTTTTTGTCCCATTTGGGGCAGGTTTGGGTATATGCTTCTCACAAATTAGAGCTTCTCACAACAAGCATGATGGTTTCGGTTGGGAACGTCCCACCTTTGGGGATGAAACGATGTCCATTGCCTCTTATTGCTTTCAAAAATTTTCTCGTGTGAACATAGAACAATAGGAGTGTTGTGTCAATATTTTTGATTTTTCGGGGTTTGTTTGGACATTTTTATGCATTAACTGAGTTTTCAATGCATTTATGTGCATAATTTAAATTTGAACTACATGCGCATGCTCTAGTGCATATAAATTGGTTGAAAAATCAAATTTGTGTCCTTGGGTGCATGCTTAGGTCCCATGCAAGAAATGAGAATGAATTTCAAACACCTGGGCATCATTGATTGCCGGCAAAACGTTGAGATACTTTATTTTTAAATTCTAGTAAATCCAAAACTCGTCTAAAATTCATGAAACCTTTTGAAATGGAACATGCTGTGGTGTTTTTTGTGTCCATTTTGAGAGAAGGCGCACTGGAATAATGACAGACAACAAAGGCATTTTGAAAAAATAGCTACCAATTTAATATCCCAAACGTTCGTATAATTGAAACCTGTGTGTTCTGTTAACCATTTACGTGACACCATGTGTCTTGGTTTTAATGGCTTCTTGACCTTGTCTGAATGGGAGGCGTGCGAGCGCAGTCCGGTGCGCAGGCTGACCGAGACGCGTGCAAGCTGTCCTCGAATACGCATGCTCACCAGGAAGCGTGCGAGTTGTACGCTGCGCAAGCTCAATGGGAAGCGAGCCCTTTGACTTCCATGGCCGCCTGCCTTCCTCTTCGTGCGCGCACCCCCTCAGCGGCATGGGCCGCCGCCGTCAAACGCTAGCTCTCAGCCCTGCATTGAAGACTTCAACAACGGCGTCCCGGTGGACGACAACGACAACGACGGCGCGGCATGCCGTCTCCGCCGCTGCCGGAAATAGTTTTTTTCTTGGGTTTAATACTGTATCTCGATCATATGAATATAAATTCACAGTATGACTGAATGAAAGATATGGTTTTAGTGAACTTGCATTTTTCTCTCTTAATGTACAGACTTATCAAACGATTTTCTTTTGAAAAAAATGTCAATGGTTTTTAAATATAAAACACTCATCGCAAACGTTTTAGTTAGAACACCCGTATGCAAACCGACAACTTCCCTAGGAAGCCAAGGGAAAATGTGCCGAGCTGGATTTGTGCAGCACTTGATCATAAACGTTTTAGATAGAACACCCGTATGCAAAGTGAGAGTAGGATTTGTGCAACTCTTCAAAGCAAACGGTTCTTTTGGATGACCCATGTGCGACTACTTCCAAACAATTTGGTAAGATTTGCATCTGTCATATTGGGTATGTCACCATTTGTCAAACTGGAAAGATTGATATTTGTTCATCTAGTAACATTGCCATTTGTCAACCTTGTAACACTGTGATTTGTCAAATATGAAGCTAAAAATCACTAGCAGTATCTAATTTTTGCAACTAAAATTCAGTAATTAAGCATAGATTTCATTCATAGATTAAGCAGTCGTTCTTAATTTATACAAACAGTTCAACTCGATAGCTGAACCGACCAAACTTTTCCCCAATTATTCCCAACCACGTACTGAAATAACTAATTCAACTATATATACTAGCTAATTTTAAGTACGTTGTATAGTTCCACCATATCTATAGTCAGATGAATTGAACAAAATAGCCCCTAAATACTACTACTACGGAGGGGCTTTGTACTACTTCCGGCTGCCTCTCGTCTACCGAGCGCGCTCAGTAAGAGGCATAGGAGGAGGAGCCTACCGACGAGCTGGGCAGCCGCAATACGGTGCCTGCCGCTACTGCAGTTTCAGCGACGCTCACCTTGAACGCCCTCTGCCGCTCCAGACGACCCCTCTCAAAGCGGTGGTTCTCCTCATAGATCTCCTGATTCCCCGCCTCTGAGGCGGCATGTGCCGCGGCCACGGCGGCGGTAAGGCTCTTTGCATGCTCGACGAGGCGCTCCTCCTCCCGCAGGAACTCGGTGTAGCGCGCAAGGTCGCTGGCGCACGTGCGAGCATCCACCGCCGCCTCCCGTCTTCGGGCGGCGGTGGCGGAGCAGGTGATGACCCTGACGGTCGATGGTGGACCGGTGGCCCCGGCGGCCGACGATGGGGTGGCGGCCACGACCACCACCTCCCGCCTTCGGGCCGCGGTGGCGGAGCGGGTGATGGCCACGTTGGCCGACAGTGGGGTGGCGGCCACGATGGCCACCTCTCGCCTTCGGGCTGCGACGGCGAAGCGGGAGATAGCCCTGGCTTCCGACGGTGGTGTGGCGGTAACGGCGGCCGGCAACAGCTGCCGATGGGCAGCGGCGGCAGAGTGTGTGGTGGTTGTTCCGCGCACACCGAACAGGGACGCCACGCCGGGGACTTCACCGCCGCGGTGTAGCCTCCCAGCTAGAGCTGTCCTCTGATGACGGCGGAGTGGCTGAGAGACGACGACGGACCAGTGCCATTGGCGATTATGGGAGAAGCAGACGAAATAAGCTACAGGGAGGGAGGGAGAAATGCGACGCAGGACTCGCCAGCCGTGAGGGTTTATATAGTAGACCCGTAAGCATTGGGATTTTGTGGGATTTCACCGAGTTGGGCGGGAAACTTGCGCGGGAATCTGCGAGGTTGCGCGGGAATGGGCTCACCGATGATTCATTGGTGCCACCATTTGGCCAAAAGAATGCCCCCGCGCGCTGCGCAAGCTTGCGTTGTATGCTGTCTGCGGCAGCGGGGTAACAAGACGTGCGAGAGGAGGACGAAAGGCCATGTACACATATGGTTAATAAAAAAGTTTGCGATTTAATTACCTACTATACCCCCGTCCTGGTTTATAAGTATGATTTAAGTAATAAAATACGAATGCATGTCGCCAAAGACTATATAGTTAGATTCGTATTTGAACATAGTTTCCAATTATATAATTTTTATAACATGCATTAACATTTTGTTGTTTAAATTTGAGGGAAAAGTATGGCACAGAATATGAAGGGGACTATAGACTAGACAGAGGTAGTGGCACACGGCCGCTCTCTACACAGTGACGCAACTGTCGGCCGGCTTGTAGGCGCCCATATCCTGCATGTTCAACTGCTCTATGCGTGTGGTTGCTTGTAGTTCAGGCGGCCGCGGCGCGCTCTGCTATCGCGTCCCTCCGGGTGCTCTACCCTCGTCCCTCCATGCGCGCTGCCAGTGTTTGGGGCCGACGCATGATCACGCACGTTCGTGTGCATGCGGTTGTGTCGGGCGCGACACGACGATGCAGTTACCCGCTGCGAAAACTGCCATGCAGACGGTGTAAGAATCCACGCCGCCTGGCCCCCTTTTATTCCCGCGGCCATTTACCTTTATCTCTTTTCTCACATGACACAATAAGCACACCCACGAGGGCACATGCATAGAGGACATCTAGCAGTTCCAATGGCGCTCCCCGTGGCTCCAATGGCGCTCCCAGCGGCCGCCGACGACAACAGCGGGCAGTTCATCACGTAACACGTCATGGACACCCACGTGAGGGGGAAGACTCTCTCGGTGGTGTACACGAATGATTCGGTCTCGGTGGAGAGCTCCATCCAAACTATGGAGCAGTTCCTTACCGAGGACAAGCACCAAGTGGTCATCTTCGACCTCGAGTACACCATGGTTCGTGCCAGCCACGATTAGAAGGTTGTCGTCGCCCAGTTGTGCGTGCACATGACGTCCTCGTCTACCACTACCACCTGGCCACAAGGCCTTGCAAGCATTTCTCCAGGTTTATCAACAGCTCCGACTGCAGTTTCGCTACAGTGGACACCACCAACGATATAAAAGCGCTCAAGGTTTCGGGCTTGAAATGCCCGAATCTTATCAACATCCAGCGGCACTACAAGGTCTGGGGCAGCGACAAAAACAAACTGAACTCCCTGGTTGACCTCGCCTCGGCCATCATCGACCCCTACTACATGAAGATGAAGAATGAGAGCAATAAGGACAAGAACGCCTGGCACAGTGTGTGGCATGAGAGGCTGGATGAACAACATGTCAAGTACGTGGCCATGGACGCGTACACGAGCTACAAGATGTACAGGCGGATCATTGACATGAGGAACTGTCTTCCCAGACGAGGGATCGAGCCACGGAGTAGTGGCGGGAGCGTCACAAGAAGTAGATGACTAGACGATCGTTTCTCCTACTTTAGAATGCATGCAATTCTTTATTAAGGTGTGTGCGAATGATCTGTATAGTCACTTATGTAATTGGATGTTTATTTCAGTTACACACACACACACACATACACACACATGTTATTCTTCTGTAGAGAGAGCAAATCACATGGCTTATTAGCAGCAATCGTCTGTGTTATTACTGGTCTTCACACACATTTCTGATTACGGACATGTTTGTCGCGTATCACACACTTCTTGTTCAGTTGAACCGTTTCCATTGAGTTGCCTAATCATAGATAGTTCATCCTAGTGAGCCATATGCTGTATATCGCACACACCTTCATCTGGCTGCTCGTTTCTTTTGTTCCTCCTCATCGCAAACAGTTAATTGAACTGAACCGTATGCCCTGCATCGCACAAGCAACATTGTGCACCTTTTTTGATGGGGTTTTTACACCACCGTTTGCGATTATGGCATCACACTGTCTCTGGTCGTAGTATCACGTTTGGACCATCCTGTAGTAGTGCGTTGACTACAACTTCTCTCACAAGCAAAACATGATCACACCTTAGTACTCTTTGGGTGTTAATCACATAGCGATGTGAACTAGATTATTGACTCTAGTGAACCCTTTGGGTGTTGGTCACATGGCGATGTGAACTATGGGTGTTTATCACATAAAGATGTGAACTATTGGTGTTAAATCACATGGCGATGTGAACTACATTATTGACTCTAGTGCAAGTGGGAGACTGAAGGAAATATGCCCTGGAGGCAATAATAAAGTTGTTATTTTATATTTCCTTATATCATGATAAATGTTTATTATTCATGCTAGAATTGTATTAACCGGAGACTTGATACATGTGTGGATACATAGACAAAACACTGTGTCCCTAGTAAGCCTCTACTAGACTAGCTCGTTAATCAAAGATGGTTAAGTTTCCTAACCATAAACATGTGTTATCATTTGATGAACGAGATCACATCATTAGGAGAATGATGTGATGGACAAGACCCATCCGTTAGCTTAGCATATTGATCGTTTAGTTTTATTGCTATTGCTTTCTTCATGTCAAATACATACTCCTTCGACTATGAGATTATGCAACTCCCGGATACCAGAGGAATACCTTATGTGCTATCAAACGTCACAACGTAACTGCGTGATTATAAAGATGCTCTACAGGTATCTCCGAAGGTGTTTGTTGGGTTGGCATAGATCGAGATTAGGATTTGTCACTCCGAGTATCAGAGAGGTATCTCTGGGCCTTCTCAGTAATGCACATCAAGCCTTGCAAGCAATGTGACTAATGAGTTAGTTGTGGGATGATGCATTATAGAACGAGTAAAGAGACTTGCCGGTAACGAGATTGAACTAGGTATGAAGATACTGATGATCGAATCTCGGGCAAGTAACATACCGATGACAAAGGGAATAACATATGTTGTCATTACGGTACGACCGATAAAGATCTTCGTAGAATATGTGGGAACCAATATGAGCATCCAGGTTCCGTTGTTGGTTATTAACCGGAGAGGTGTCTCGGTCATGTCTACATAGTTCTCGAACCCATAGGGTTTGCACGCTTAACATTCGATGACGATTTGTATTATATGAGTTATGTGATTTGGTGACGGAATGTTTTCGGAGTCCCGGATGAGATCACGGACATGGCGAGGAGTCTCAAAATGGTCGAGAGGTAAAGATTGATATATTGGACGATAGTATTCGGACACCTGAAGTGTTTCAAAATGTATCGGGTACGTATCGGAGTACCGGTGGGGTTACCGGAACCCCCCGAGGGCAAGATATGGGTCACATGGGCCGTAGGAGGGAGGCAAGCCAGCCCACAAGGGTGCCCCCCAAGGGAGGAGTCCGAATTGGACTAGGGGAGGGGGCGTGGCCCCCCTTTCTGTAACATCCCAAAATTCTAAATTTTGGAATGTTATATTAATTAAGTGATAATGGTAGCTTGCGTGATTTGTTGTGTGAAACTCAGTGAAATTTGAAACTTTTTTTAAGTTGAATGAGAGAGAATGAAATGACTTTCCCAAATTTTCACTCTGCATTCTAATCTCCATGAATTCAAATTCTTTTCAAATACAAAACCCTAAAGAGAAGATGACATGACTTCTTCCATTTAAAATGAAAAGGGTTTTTGAAAATATTTGAATTTCATTTGGAAATATTCCAAATTCAGAAACTTTATGCAACTCAATGAGTTTCATGAGAGAAGATAAAATGACTTCTTCGAATGCTAAGAAAGAGAGTTGGAAGTTTCAAATAATCAAATTTAAAATCCCTTGGAATTTTTTTTGGAATTATTTGGTATTTATTCAAATTATTTTTATCCAAAAATAAAATATATGGAAAATAGTGTAAGATTATTCCCTACAGTAGAAAAATGGAGAGAAATGAGTTTGAAATCATTTTGGTATTTTTAAATATTTTTATTTAGTTTCTTAATGAACCAGTAGCACTATTTGCTTTATTTAACTTTTTGTTGAATTTATTTGCCACTGAAAATATGTTCATGTTTTAGGAAATCTTTTTCTGAAAATTTTGATATATAATATGCCTATACAAAATTTTCTTTATTCAGTTTTCCTCTCTGTTTCTATTTTAAAAAATGTATGTGCGACTCATAATTATTTATTGCCCACATGCAAAGCATAGTTGACAGGCCGGCTCGTATTTTTCTTTTTCTCTTTTATTTTCGTTAAGGTTTACATATTTATTTATTTATTTAAAAAAATCAGGAAAGAAAAATATTAAAGAAAAAAACTGCCGCACAGTGTACGCAGGCGGCCGGCCCGTGGTGCTTTTTAGTCCATGCGATTCCCTTCGTTTTATTTGTTCGTGTACGTTTAATTCCACATTACTTAGCCTTTGACCGCTAAGTCTCTTTTTTACTTATAAATCTCTCCCTAATAATAAAGCACGGATTGACTTTGTCGGATTCACTGTCACAATACGCTTCTTCCCGTGATTTTACGCTTTCAATTCGAATTTAAAACATATTCAAGATGATACTAAATTTTCGTCTGTTTCCTACCTTTAAGAAAATTTCGTCCGTCGTACGTGATAATCTATCAATAGTTGCGCTATTAGGCCTTATGGGCCGGCAGCCACGTCCTGGTTTGCCAAGGAAAAAAAATAGCCAGCTTATATCAAAATAAAATTCCAATAAAAGCGTGAGTCAAACCCTGCTGGCTCGATCATAACTTCAAGCCACAAACCATCTCATCTATCCAATATTCATGTACACAAATATTTTCTATTGTCTACTAACCGATTGAGCAATAATTCCTCACATTATTAGTCCCACATCGCTCCTTCAAAACAATTTTCATCAATTTGTATACATTAGAGATTTGCCCAGAATAGAGATATGAGCAAGACACCTAAAAGGACAGAAAATTAAAGGAAAGATAAATTTACGAGGAGTGAATTGTGCACGCTCCAAATTAAGGCAGCTTGATTTCAGTAGGTATTAAAGGAACGCTGAATTTCAGGAGTAAAAAAGAAATTGAGGCTGTCTTGTCTATTTAAATTAAAGGAAGGGTCGAATTCAGAAGGGACGTGTACGCTGCAAATTAAAGGAAACGACATGACAGATGGATTTGGGATAAAAATAAATTGAGCCTGTCTTGGCTATCCTTAATTAAAGGATGAAGCACGGAAGGGATGTATACGCTGCACACTAAAGCAAGAGATGGATTTAGGTACTCGCGTGTACTGCTACTCTACTTTTTACAAACTAATCAGCTACCAGTAGTGATGGTTTACTCGCGTGCACTGCCGCCTGCTATACAAAAGGGCTCGCTTTAGTGTTGTCGCCATCAAAACAGGGCAAACACCTGAAAATTGATGATGTATTGGACTAGTTATATCATCAATTTTTTCAAGAAAATTGATGGTGGCAGAATGTATGCGCTCGCCGCTACGTTTTTTGGGTTCCTGCGTCCAGAGACTGTTGGTCATGTGCTGAACACTGATAATGTTGATTGACATAAGGCAGGAAAGGGGTAAGAGGACAGATGAAGGGATGGTGACGGTGTTCGAGATGCTTAGTTTATCAAAGTCCCTACATGGCATTGTTCTTGTGGGGTCTACATGGCATTGTTCTTTTGAAGTCAGATCTCTCCTTCTCTACAGAAAGTAACCACAAATTTCTCCTTCTCGATAAGAAGTAATCTCATATTTCTCTTTCTTTGCACAAAGTAACCTCCCTGTGGTAAGATTTTGTTTGCTTTTCCTTGACAGAAAAATACAACTATTTGGTGATATCAATTTCTTAGTAAGGTAAACCATCCGCAACATGCCAAGTATGTGGATTTATTTCATGTGAACCGAACTACTGGATGATTTTATTCCCTTTTTGCTAACTTGACATACGGCATCTTCACAAAATCATTTCTGGTAGCTTCAATCGAATTGTTCTCCTAGATTTTTCAGCAATTCATCTCATCCGGTAGTTTGATAGTTTTTTAGACTAGAAACAATCTTATGATATTTATTTCTATTCCAAAAAAGTTTATTTGTGTAGCAGACTGAAAACAATTGGTTGTTGATGTAATGATGGTCTGAGATGATTAAGAGTGACCACATGCGCATGCGTATGGGTCCTTTCTACTGGTACTAACTCCGAAATTAAAACAAGATATCATCTTCATAAAACTAGCAAACGTGTAGACGGTAGGAAGAAGAGATGACGTGACTTTTTGAAGTTCACCATCCAATCCAAGCATCATAAAAGATAAGCCTTACAATTCAAAAACCTATTAATAATTTTTAGGGCGATTAAATCGTTTATCACACATAAAAATAACTGACCAGTTAGCATCTGACCTAATAAAATTGAGCTGGACATTATTTTCAAAATGGGGTGGTGCTGAAATAGAGAGGTGCACATTTGTGAGGTCTTAAGCAATGCTTGCTAGTGATGTGTGATATTGTTTTTCTCCCGTTGCAACGCACCGACATGTTTTGCTAGTATAGACTCATAGAGCCTTTAAAAATCATCTGATTCGGGTTAAATCAATATTTTGATTTGACTAGATTGACTAAAGAAAAATATATTTCTTCTCTCCGGCGGGACTCCTGGAAGTTGTCTCCTCTATCCGAAGTCGTCTTTTCTCTACCTTATAAAGGTATCTTTCTTCCTTTTTATATACTTATGTAGCTTGTTATTTATAAACTAGTACGATACAATAATTAGATTATCAATTAATCTCTGTATTTATACATTAGACCTAGAATGCTTTTAGTCGTAACTATTTTTCATCCGTAAAATAGCTTGGCTTTGATTTTTCAAATAGTCATAACTTTTTACTCGCTCATTCAAATTAGATAAAACCAACGCCTACATTTTCATCTTGATTCCACCTACCTAGTGAATCTATTAGATAAACTTTTTTTGTAACTTTCAAATTTCGAAATGTGTTCAGATTCATATTCAAACTTTTTTGATCATATTTTTCATCCGTACCTCTGTTTTCGATGAATCCAACCGCATCGGATTCGTATTGAATTAATCTTTCCGTTCGCACAATTAGTGTCATACTTCCGCTACCAGGGCCGCGGTGTGCTCCTCAGTGCGGAGGGAGCGTTCTGTGTTTCCATTCACTGTTATAACTCCGCGTGGTTTGGGCATCTTGAGTTTGAGATAGGCGTAGTGCAGGACTGCATTGAAGCGAGCGGACATGGTTCGTCCGAGCAGTGCATGGTAGCCACTGCGGAAGGGGACGATATCGAAGATCAAGCCTTGCTACGGAAGTTGTTTGGCGAACCGAAGACCACTTCCAATGTGATTGAGCCCGTGCAGCGGGCCTCTACACCGGGTATCACTCCTTTAAAGGTAGTTTTAGTGGGCTTGATTCTTGATGGATCAATACCCATCTTGCGGTGTCCTGATAGAGTAGGTTAAGGCTGCTGCCGCCGTCCATGAGGACTCGCGTAACATGGAATCCATCGATGATTGGATCGAGGACTAATGCGGCCAAACCTCCATGACGGATAATGGTCGGATGGTCCCTGCGATCGAAGGTGATCGGACAGGCCGACCATGGGTTGAATTTTGGGGCGACTGGCTCTATCGCATAGACGTCCCTTAGCGTGCGCTTGCGCTCCCTCTTGGGGATATGGGTGACGTATATCATATTCACCGTTTTGACTTCGGGGGGAAATTTCTTCTGTCCCCCTGTTTTTGGTGCGCGTGGTTCCTCGTCATCATCCTCACTGGGTGACCCTTTCTCCTTATGTTCAGCATTTAACTTGCCGGCCTGTTTGAAGACCCAACAGCTTCTGTTGGTGTGGTCGGCAGGCTTATCAGGAGTGCCATGGATCTGGTGGGATCGATCAAGTATTCGGTCCAGGCTTGATGAACCGTCTTTGTTTCGTTTGAATGGCTTCTTTGATGACCCACAAGTATAGGGGATCTATCATAGTCCTTTCAATAAGTAAGAGTGTCGAACCCAACGAGGAGCAGAAGGAAATGATAAGCGGTTTTCAGCAAGGTATCCTCTGCAAGCACTGAAATAATAGGTAACAAATAGTTTTGTGATAGGATAATTTGTAACGAGAAACAATTAACAAAAGTAAATAAAGTGCAGCAAGGTGGCCCAATCCTTTTTGTAGCAAAGGACAAGCCTGGACAAACTCTTATATGATGTAAAGAGCTCCCGAGGACACATGGGAATATCATCAAGCTAGTTTTCATCACGTTCATATGATTCACATTCGGTACTTTGATAATTTGGTATGTGGGTGGACCGGTGCTTGGGTACTGCCCTTACTTGGACAAGCATCCCACTTATGATTAACCTCTATTGCAAGCATCTGCAACTACAACAAAAGTATTAAGGTAAACCTAACCATAGCATGAAACATATGGATCCAAATCAGCCCCTTACGAAGCAACGCATAAACTAGGGTTTAAGCTTTTGTCACTCTAGCAACCCATCATCTACTTATTACTTCCCAATGTCTTCCTCTAGGCCCAAATAATGGTGAAGTGTCATGTAGTCGATGTTCACATAACACCACTAGAGGAGAGACAACATACATCTCATCAAAATATCGAACGAATACCAAATTCACATGACTACCATCAACATACTTCTCCCATGTCCTCAAGAACAAACGTAACTACTCACAAAGCATATTCATGTTCATAATCATAGGAGTATTAATGTGCATATAGGATCTGAACATATGATCTTCCACCAAATAAACCAACAAGCATCAACTACAAGGAGTAATTAACACTACTAGCAACCCACAGGTACCAATCCCAGACTTGGAGACAAGAATTGGATACAAGAAATGAACTAGGGTTTTGAGAGGAGATGGTGCTGGTGAAGATGTTGATGGAGATTGCCCTCTCCCGATGAGAGGAGCGTTGCTGATGACGATGGCGATGATTTCCCCCTCCCGGAGGGAAGTTTCCCCGACAGAACAGCTCCGCCAGAGCCCTAGATTGGTTCCGCCTCGTGGCGGCGGAGTCTCGTCCGGAAAGATGGCTTATGATTTTTTCCTCATCGAAAGACTCCATATAGCAGAAGATGGCCATCGGAGGGCCACCAGGGGGCCCACGAGGTAGGGGGGCGCGCCGAGGGGGTAGGGCGCGCCCCCACCCTCGTGGGAAGGGTGTGCCCCCCTGGTGAACTTCTTGCGCTCAGTATTTTTTATATATTCTGAAAACGTCTTCCATGAAGTTTTAGGACTTTTGGAGCTGTGCAGAATAGATCTCTAATATTTTCTCCTTTTCCAGCCCAGAATCCCAGCTGCCAGCATTCTCCCTCTTTATGTAAACCTTGTAAAATAAGAGAGAATAGGCATAAGTATTGTCATATAATGTGTAATAACTGCCCATAATGCAATAAATATCGATATAAAAGCATGATGCAAAATGGACGTATCAACTCCCCCAAGCTTAGACCTCGCTTGTCCTCAAGCGAAAGCCGAAATCGAAAAATATGTCCACATGTTTAGAGAGAGAGGTGTCGATAAAAATAAAATATGGACATGAGGGTATCATGATCATTCTTAGAACAACAATTTATATAATTATTGTCATATGATCTCTTATGCTAGAGTAATAATTCAATCACAATTTCAAGTATGAATCATAAACTTCATTGACAACTAACAAACTATAATCTCAGTCATTGGAGCAATTGCAATTTATCATAACATAGGAAAGAGTCAACATAAGAGCTTTTCAGCAGGTCCACATACTCAACTATCATATATCCTTTCACAATTACTAACACTCATGCAATACTTATGGGTATGGAGTTTTAATCGGACACAGAGAAAGATAGGGGCTTATAGTTTTGCCTCCCAACATTTTACCTCAAGGGTAATGTCGACAACAATAGTTCATGAAAACTCACATCCAATTAGCCATATATACCAGGATCTTTCCAACATGTTGTGCTTGCCAAAAGATAAAATGTAAAAAGGAAGGGTGAAGATCACCATGACTCTTATGCAAGGTAGGAGATAAAAGTAAAAGATAGGCCCTTTGCAGAGGGAAGCAGAGGTTGTCAGGCGCTTTTATGGTTGGATGCACAAAATCTTAGTGCGAAAGAACGTCACTTTATATTGCCACTTGTGATATGGACCTTTATTATGCAGTCTGTCGCTTTTATTTCTTCCATATGACACGATCGTATAAAGTTTATTTTCTCCCACAGTAATAAGTCATACATATTTAGAGAGCAATTTTTATTGCTTGCACCGATGACAACTTACTTGAAGGATCTTATTCAATCCATAGGTAGGTATGGTGGAATCTCATGGCAAAATTGGTTTAAGGGTGTTTGGAAGCACAAGTAGTATCTCTACTTGGTGCAAAGAATTTGGCTAGCATGAGGGGGAAAGGCAAGCTCAATCATGTTGGATGATCCCAGACAATATAATTTATCTCAGATGCAAGAAAACACAACCCATTACGTTGTCTTCCTTGTCCAACGTCAACTCTTTAGCATGTCATATTTTAATGAGTGCTCACAATCATAGAAGATGTCCAAGATAGTATATTTATATGTGAAGACCTCTCTTTGTTTATTACTTCCTATTAATTGCAACGATGACCAAAACTATGTTTGTCAACTCTCAATAACTTTTATTCATCATACTCTTTCTATGTGAAGTCATTACTCCCCATAAGATCCATATGATCTCTTTGTTTCTTTTTATTCTTTCTCTTTTATTTTATTCCCTCAAGATCATGGCAAAATAATCAAGCCCTTGACTCAACACTAATCTTTATTATATATAGCTCATAGACTCGATTACATAGAAGGATCATAAAGCAAAACTCACAACTAGATCATACTAAAAGCTTTTCTTCTACTAGATCAAGATATTACCAAAAGGATCGAACTAGGAAAAACGGTAAAGATAAAAGTGATGGTGATACGATACCGGGGCACTCCCCCAAGCTTGGCAGTTGCCAAGGGGAGTGCCCATACCCGATGCTCAGCTCTTCTTTGTTGGTGAAGAAGATGGTGGTTTTGTTGATGGCGTAGGCTTCTTCCTTAATTTGCGCTTGAGGACAGAATTTTGGTCCCTTAGGCCCTCGATCTCCTGCTCCAGGCTCAGTATCTTTTTGCATAGTTCCTGTTTGTTTTCCTACAAGAGGCGAAAAGGGATAAACTCGATCTCAGGTTTCTTTACTCTATCAGGGAGGCTTGACTTTTTGAACTCCACATGCATGTCCCCAGGTTGAGGTAGTGGGACTTCATCTTCATCTGAGCTCGTTTCCTCCTTTCCCTTATGTTCATAGTCCTCTTCTTCTTCCGTAGTCCAACCACAATGCTCCACATCCCCATAGACTTTAGGATCTGCAAGGTAATCAGCCACATAGCTCTCTCCTTCCAAATCCTGGGACGACATGTTGCTCAAATATGCAGTAGGACAGCTTGAAACAAAGACAGGAGATATTTGCGTGATACGGGAGTCAAAACCTCCGGGAGATTATATGATGAATTTTTACCAACCAAAATACGTAACGTGTAAGAAAACGGAGTCCGGAGAGCACACGAGGTGCCCACGAGGTAGGCGGCACGCCCAGGGGGGTAGGGCGCGCCCTCCACCCTCGTGGAGCCACTACAAAAAAAATACACTTCCATGATGATACGTGTTTGTCACAGTAGGTCGCTTTTTTTGTCATGCATGTACATCCATGACAAATTTATGACAGAACCAAGATAGTCATACCTGTGCTGTCGTAGAAGTGTTCCATGACATTACCAAAATTATCATCACGGAAGTGTCCACTTCCATGACGATAAATCGCGTGTCACAGAAGTGCTTTCGTCAAGGGTGACCGACACGTGGCATCCACCGTAACAGAACGCCGTTAAGCTATCGGGTCAGGTTTTGGATCCGATAACCCGTTAACAGCCCCGACCAATGGGAAATTTCCATGTGTAAAATTCTTATTGGCCGAACGAAACACGTGTCAGCTCGTCAGTGGGTCAGATAGGCGCCTAGGACACGTCGACACGTGACACGGCCCAACAGAGGCCCATTCTTGTGAAAAGGCCAGCCCATTTGACTTGATCAAAAGGTGGTAGGCCGGCCCATGTAAAGCCTGTTAACGGCCTGTTCGCATATAGCCCATTTACAACCCGCTAACCCAAGGCCCGTTACGCCCTATCCGAATTAGGCCCAGTAGCGTCATCTGGGCCATCCAATATGATTCCAGCCCGTTTTCACTTCTGGCCCATGTATGGCCCATGACGTCTTTCGGCCCATATGAGGCCCTATGTAACTCTTGGCCTATTAACGACCCGTGGTGAAACTGGCCCGTAATGAACAGTGTATCACTTTACACCCATTAACGACCCGTGGTGAAACTGGCCCGTAATGAACAGTGTATCACTTTATACCCATTAACGGCCCGTTATTCCGTTGGGCCGTTTGCAGCCCATGTTATCTTTCGGCCTTCTCAGAGCCCATTTATTATTGGGCTCATTTCCAGCATTCGTTTACTTACGGTCCGTTACTGTCATTTTCTGCTTGTGGGCCAAATTCAGCCCGTGGTTACAGTCGGCCCGTTTGTGGTCCGTTAATACGTTGGGCCGTTTTCATAGCGTCATCAAATACGGCCTATTAACGATGGCCCGTTACGGTCGGCCCATGAACGGACGATTCCAACTCTAGCCCGTTTACGGCCATAATGCGGCCTGTTATTGGCCCATGTTTGGCCAATCGATCACACGGCCCGTAGAAGGCCCATTCTTTCTACGGCCCGTAGAAGGCCTACTGTTTCTACGGCCCGTAGAAGGCCCATTGTTTCTACGGCCCGTAGGAGGCCCAGTGTCACAAAGTAAATATTAGCCCATGGTTATTGTGGCCTAGTTTTAAAAAATAGGTTATTGCAGCCACTAGTTAATCGCGGAAAAAGAACTGCAATGACTACAAGCAAACAAATAAACAAGACAACAAGGAAATAAATAAGCAAGCAACTAACGCTAGGCTATCACGGCTATTACACATATTACATCCACTGGGCATCAAAGTTTGCCACCAGTGCAAATATAGGGAACAAAGCAGCATATCATATACACTGGCCGTCAAAATTGGCCACCAGTGCAAATAAACGCGGCAGCAAAACAAGAGCATAACTGAAACAACTTCAGAAGAGCTCAAGAAACGTTATCCTGGGTATCCACCATGCGGGCAATATGCTTAGCAAGTTGATTAGCTTTGTCCTGTTTGGCGCTAAAATCCTCCAACGCTTGTTGTTGCACTAGAAAGTATGCATCTGAATGCTCCAGGGACTTCCGCAGTCCTTCCGCTTCTTGTCGCAGCACAGCTGATCAATGTCTTTCAGCTTGTAGTTGAGACTCAAGAAACCGAACTGATTCAGATAGTGAGTTTGAATAGCTTGTGCAAGCGGTAGTGGCCAGTAACTCCAACACTAAAACAAGACAGGATGTGTCACTATCCTGAACCTTATCTGCATTACTTCCTTTACCGTTGCTTAATAAGGCACTCTTCCCCAATATTCTGTCAGCATTCTAAAAGAAGAAACAAGCAGACACATAACAAGTTTAGCATGTACTAGTATATGAAACTCATTTCGGTGAACCAGTTCATTAGTAAGGTGGACAGGATTAAACTACCAAGTCTTCTATTGCCAAGTACTAGTACATAATAAAAGCATCAAACAAACATATATCTATGTCCTATGGTAGCAATGGAATCTTTAAATTAGAACAGTTGTTCTTCAGGTTTAGGCACTTGTTCTACATGAACAGAGTATAGTATGACGCAAGAATATAATACTTAAAAATAGAAAATGAGCTCATAGATCTTACCACATTCTTGGTTCGGGACCAGTACAGAACAAGGCGTTCCCAGTCATCGTCCAGTAAATGTGTCTCAGGAGAATGTAAGGGAATTTGATGAGTTTCTTTGCCGGTGAAGTACGTTTTCTTCAGGTAATTCTGATACTGCCACCAAGCATTCTTGAAGACAACAGAGGTATTAGCACAGGTTACCTCATCCTGAGTTTCCAAATCAGTCCTTCTCTATAGAGAAAAATGGGAAAATTTGGTGTATTATAACCATCATGGAGGTAGGATGTATGGGACGAAGAAAAGTAATTGCCATGAATAACATTACTTACAAATAACTCCTGGACAAACACCTGCAACTGGCATTTTCCTTCATCTTCAGTATAATATTTCCAAGATGGGAAGATACGCACATACGATTTAACAACATCAAATGCGATAGATGCTAAACTACGACTAGTTGGTTGTGCTTCCTCCACAAGAATAGGCGTACTAACTGGTGGAGTTGGGGTTCACTGTGATAGTACTGGCCCTTTGGGCACTGGAGGTGCCTTACTAACTGCTCTTGTTTGGGAGCTCTGTGGTGGAGATGGTGCTGTGTCAACAGGAACTGGGTTACTATTGGCTGGGGTTGGGGTTAGATTGGGTGAAGCTGGTTCTTTGTCCATCATAGTAGGGGTACAATCTGCGAGAGTTTGGGTTATGTGTGGTAGGGCTGGTTCTTGTGCATGTACAACCGGGGTGCTATCTCCACCAAGAGGTAGCACTGTTTTATTTGAAGACCGTGTTTTAGTCCGCTAGATACTGGCATCACCCGCTCCAATTCAAATGGCTGATAAACAGGAAACATAGTTGAATGTACAGACATTGTATGAGAGACAGATGCAATAGATAGTGTGGAAAAAAGAGGGCATGAAATAGTTGACATGTATATTGTTTAACTAAAACGGATAGCATGACATAATTTCACATATATGATGTCTATCTAAACTGGATAGCATAGCATAACATAATTCAAAGATATGACGAATAACTAAACAGGATCGCATGACATAATTCACCTACATGTTATCTAAGTAATCAGGATCGCATCATTTAATTCACATATGTGATTTATATGCTAAACAGAGGGCATTCGATATGATGTCTGAACTAAGAACATGGTGTTGAATATTGTGTATATGATGTCTAAACTATGCAATGCAAGACACCGTATGCATGATATGAGCAGTATAACCGTGCCAAGTTAGAGCATACACCTCAGTGGGGGAATAGGACTGGTCATCTGTCTCTGAATCCATCTCTGAGGAGCTATCGGGACCCAACAAGAGATCTGCTTCGACAGGTAGCACTGTCTACTCTGAAGGCCTTGTTTTCACTCCAGATTTTTCCATCTCCCACCCAAATGGCTGATTCACAGGAAGAGTAGTTTAATGTACAAACATTGTCGACAAATGGAAATGTAATGAAGAAAAGGATGGGCAAGATATCATTCAAATATATGATGTCTGGTTAAACAGGATGGCATTGCACATTTCACATATATTATGGCTGGCTAAAAGACATGAGACTGCATAATTCCCATATATGATATAGAAACTAAACAGGTGGCATTACAGAACATGTCTAAACTAAGCAGATGACATATATGATGTCAAAAGTAGGCACTGCAAGGCAACATATGCATGATATGACTAACATCATCATGCCATGGTAGAGCAAACACCTTGGGGGGTAAATAGGAGTGGTCAGCGGCGTCTGAATCCGCCTCAGAACAGATATCTTCCTCTGGATTACAATCTGGAGAGGGGTGGGGAGGGTTTGCCATTGAACCCACCATGGAGCGATGTCTGCATGACATTGTATTACCGCACAAAACTCTTCTCTTTTTCTCTACATGTTCAGCATGACTGTGTACAATATCTGACATGCATACGCAAAAAATATGGTGAGATTATGTAAGGAGAGCATGCAGAAATTTAGAGTGATGGTAACAACCAGTGGATCGATGTTTTTCTGTTGAACAAAAATAGCCCTAATGGATCGACATGAATGTATAGTAATAAGTGATGCAACAAGTGTACAACCTCTTTGCCGTAGCCGTGTTGACCTCAGCATCATTGGGTTGGTCGCTGAAGCAGTTGAGGCAGAGGTGGCCGTCGGAGGTGTGGAGGAAGATATGAGGAATCTGTAGACGGTGTCCAGGGCACTGCTCTATTGTGATGGATCATTCTGTCGTTGGAGCAGCTCCGGTGAGCCATAAGACGTCAAGGCTGAAGCAGCACAAGACAGACATGGTCAATCTCAAGTGGGATTCTAATAGCATCTCCAATAGATGATGTAAAATGGATGTAAAATTAACATCACCAAAAACCACCTGACTACAACAGATGAGGTAAAAACTGTTGACTCTGAACTTAACTGTCGAAACTGAAATTTACTATGGAATCTGAATGCTACTGTCGTAACTGAACGCAATGGTAGCAGAGAGGCACTTGACATGTAGTTTAGGGAGGGCCTGCAGTTCATCTTCAACCTGCACCCCCTGAGCCGCCAGCCACCACCGGCCAAACTGCCGGCCCCAGCGCCGCCTTGCCGCCCCGAAACAACTCGCCACCGTCGCCCCGGCCAGCCCTCTAGGCCCCCTGCCCCCACCCTGAACCCTAAGATAGATAGTGGGGTACCTCTCCGGCGAGCCCCCGTCCCTGCTGCGGGTGGTTCTTCCTTAACTCCGGCGAGCCCCCCCCCAACCCCTGAAAATCGACTGACCCAAAAGTCGATTCAGTCGACTGAAGTGTGGCTTAATCGGAGCAGAGCAATAGCACGAGCGAGGGGGAGAGCAGCAGCAGCAGCTGGGCGAGCAAGCGATCGAGCGAGAGCCGGAGTAGCAGCAGCAGCAGATCCGGCTGGTATGGACGCCACCGCCGAAGGAGCCTCGCACTGGGGGAGAGCCACCATGGAGATGTCGCCCGCGGCGCCGGCTTCAAGGTAGCCGCTCCATGGGGGTGCGGGATGGAGCACCGTCGGCGCCGAGAGGTCGAGTTAAGGAGAAGGTGCGATGCGACGAGTGTACAACCTCTTTGGTGGCACCGAGTAGGCCTCAGCTTCGTCCGAGGAGTCGGTGAGGATGCTGCAGTTCCGGTGGAGCAGGTTAAGGTGGCGCTGTGGGGATGGAGCAGCCGCGATAGACGAGGCGATCGTCGGAGCAGCTCCTTGGAGGTGGAGGACGGGGCGGCTGAACCGGCGGGACGGCGAGATGGACGACGGATCCTCATCCGGGGAGGTGGACGAGGGATGTCGAGCTATTGCGGTGGACGACGTCGTCGGGGAAGAGGCTCCGGCTGGGCAGCGGTGACGTGGCGGACGGAGGAGGGTGGGGTTTCACGGCTGGAGTGGAGAGGTTATGGCGGCCTGGGATTTCGAATGGCGAAAAGGGGGCGACGGGAGGGGGTGAAGCATGACTTAGGAACGCGCTTGTCCAAAATGTAGGGTGTGTTACAAAAGTACCCCCCACCGATTTGAACTAGCGGCCCTTTCGGCTCAGGGTTAGAAGGGGGATTTCGCGAGTCGGGATCTGGCAACTGGAGGGAGTTTTCGCGCGCATTGTAATTTCGGGATAGCAAGGCGCGGGTTGTGAAGGCACCAATTTTGGGAGCACGATATCTGAATTTTCGGGATATAACAAGACGCGGGTTGAATTTTAGGGACAAGCCTAACGTGTAGTAATATTGTACTTGTACGTACCAAATCAATTCGCACTTCCCTCAACCAAAAAGAAAACGAAAAAAATAAAACTATTCACACCACACAAAGAGAGAGTCTTGCCCCGTTTTACTATACAAATGCTATTCAAAGCTACTCCCTCCTTCCATCTATATAGGGCCTAATGCGTTTTTCGATGCTAACTTTGACCAAATATTAGAGCAATGATATATGACATGCAACTTATACAAAGCACACCATTAAATTCGTCTGTGAAAGGTTCTTTCAATGATATAATTTTCACATTGTGCATGTCATGTACTATTAATCTTGTCAATAGTCAAAGGCGGTCTTAAAAATCTCATTACGCCCTATATAGATGGAAGGAGGGAGTATGAATCCATGTTATGTCCGATTAAATTTTTTCGCTTGCTGTATAATGCATGTAACCTACTCATACCAACATTTTAGTGCATTCCAAATGCCTGTACTACCGCTGCAATTCGAACTAAATTTGAATTCGTTTCTCTATTTCAATAAGAATCTACAATCATGATTGTTGCCAACTTCAACCATCATAGTTTCCTTGCTATCCGCCAGATATAAATCAGACGGCCTATAATGCAGGATGGCAGGCACACCATCATCAACAACTCTGTTTTTTTATAAGAGTAGAGATAAAATATATTAAATGTAGTATACCATGTTCATAACCACACCATGTGTATCACCGTTATATATATTCACACATCCGTCGGTTTGAAACACTATGATAAATTCTTCAAATATCCGAATTCGCTTTTTATAATGAAGTATATATGATCTCTATTCGTCTTTTACACCCACACAACCCTCTTATCTTTGTAGCTAGTGCTAACTTTCTCTTGTGCATGCACACGCCCGCATCCCTCTCACCCTCCCTCAGCATTCTCTAGCTCCATCGCACAAATTCATCTTTTCACTTTAGGTCATTCACCCACGGTGTGTGTAGGCCCCCAGCTCCTTCTTTACGGCACACATCGATCGATATACCTCTCTAGCCAGGTGTGCCTAGCACAAACACAAGCTTCCCCTCTTCTCTTGTCACCGTCCATGCCTCACTCCCACCACTCTTTTCATCATTCTCGTACTCGCACACTCCTCCCCCTCGATATAGTATGCCTCTCGTACCACCTCCTACATGCATCCCTCTCTCTCTATCCTTCTCCCCGTGCCTCATTTGCTTCTAACACACACATGCATGTATACCGATCGATCTCCCAACATATACCTAGATCGACTTTAACTACCCCCCCATCGATCGACGTACCTCACAAGTTATGTCTCTCCTTTCTCTTACAAAGGGCGATTGAACTTGCTATGTAGTTACGTCTGCTTACCACAGCCACATCGTCCCCCCTCATCATTCGTGCATGCCTCCTGACCCGTCTCTCACACGCACGTGCACAGACAACAAGCAGCCATCTCCTCTCTTATTGATATTGCGGGCGTGCCCTCTGTTTGTCTAGCAAGCCTATCCCACCATTTGTTAGAAGCAACTCCATTACCACCCCCTCCAACACTCTAGCTATGTCTCTCTCCCAACCTTATTCATCTCCTGCACATATGCATTGATGCCGATCGATCTCCCTTAATACATGAGGCAGATCGATCTCCTTAATACATGAGGTAGGCCTCTCTCCTCCTCCACACATATACCAGCCATTGTACCTCTATAGTTAATTGGGCCTCCCTCTTCCCCCACCACACACCGATAGTCGAGCGCTGTAGGTAGGTATCCATGCCACAGAGACAAACTGCACATGTCCCATCTCACGTTCCAGTAGGCCAGCCACTCTATATCTTCGACATGGGCACACACAAATTCGATGGCACTCTTTATCGATCGCGCACACGCACACACACACACACATCATCCCTCTCTTCGATTCTATGGACACCTCAAGCCGATGATACCTCCACTCTCTTCTCGTGGATCGCCCCCTCTATATATATATGTTATATCCAGGACTCTATTTCACACACATTGCATATGTTAAATTTTTTGATTGACCCCCCCACAAAAAAAACTCTCAAGAACCCACACACTATATCTCTCTAGGTTTGTATCTCTCTCACACAACCCCACATAGGTGGTGTATATATACAAGAAGAGAATAGGTGCACCGTGCACGTACTCACGCTTCGTGCCCAGCCACACCCGCGCGGGTACACGGTGGAGCTCATTTCCCCGCAGAAGCTGAATTTGTTTTTGAAACATCAAGTGGCCAGAGACTCGAAAACTTATTTGCCCATTAGTGACTTGTCAGGGCGGTGGATTATAGTTTGTACGGTAATGCTGCATCCACCTAAAGTAACGAAAGTTCTTACGTAAACTTCCTAGTAATTCCCTCTTCGTAGGTGCAGCATTACTCCTAACATTTGTAATATCAGTTTGAAACTTGTAATATTGCCGTGTCCTATTCCTGCGTTTTCAAAATCCTGCAAATCAAACAGGTCCTGAGTTGGTGATGATGTTGTGCCTCCCATCTTTCACCAATAGCCGTCGGATCTAGATCTGACGCATACAAACCAACCTTCTCCATTTTTGCAAAAATATGCCCGCACTTGTTCCCTATTTACAAACAACTCCTTGTCTCTCACAGTCAGCCTCATCTCCTCCCCACCACATCTAGGAGTAGAAGGCCGTGGAAAAATCTGGCGTGATGGCCGCTGCCGGAGCCGTCCACCCCCAATCTTGGTGTTCCGTGCAATGCACGGGCATCTACGCACGGGAAATTATGTTGAACAGGGATAGTTGTAAGCAGGCTAGCTCTACAGCCATGATGATAGTGACTGCAGACGGTGAGGCTGACTATGGTATGCCGAACACGGCGCCTATACTCAGGTGACATATCCGGTGCAGGGTCTTGTCACTTCACTGTGAGGAGCAGCACGTAATAATTTGACCAACGGATAGTAAAGTGCTAGTACTCCTCCTCCTACTCCTACATTGGTAGTACTACTACTAGTACTAGTAGCACCACCGTCTGGATTTAGGAGTACTACCATGTCCATCTGGATTTTAGTATTTGACTAGCAATATCTAGTAATGCATGTCACCAAAAATGTACTACTCCCTCTGTAAATAAATACATGGTGTTTTATTCCTATCGGCGAGAGAACTTAATGTTTTTTTCTACTCCTAACTAGAGTACTAGTAGGATTACATGCAATGAACTAAACACTGCATGTCATGTTTGGTAGTCTCAAGTCATTGAAAGCATGCACGGTCCACATCTCTCATTGGTTGATATGTCACGAAATAAGAAACAAGGAGGGAGTTAATGCACCGTGCCTAAGTATTTTGGGATTATTTGGTTTTCGTAAGGTGACTTACACAACATTTTTGTTTACATGCATTAACATTTTATTAGTTAAATCAAAGGTCAAAACTTGGCGCAAAATGAAAAGGGACCAATAAACCAGTAAACATCAAACTTCTCTCGTTTGGCCCCAACTAGAGGTCCGGTGAGATGACTATACTGCACCGGCACAGAGGGGGACGCAGCTTCATTGACTTACGGCAATTGCCTTTGGGTGAATGACACGTGGCCCCAGGGGGTGGCTGGCCCACCTATCATACAGCCAAAGGCAGGTGCAGTAGAGGGCCGAGGAGTAGTACGAAATCCTACGCTCCTACGCACGCTAACCAAGGGCTGAGTGATCACTCGAATCGCAAGATCAGTTGACTAGAAGCTACGCTAGACCCATGGAGGCGATGAGTGCGAGCATCAGCCGGCTGTGCCAGATGGTCCATGACACCAGCCTGCGGCCCGGCACCGAGGAACGTCTCCAGGTAGTATTGCTTGAGGCCGCCAGGGCGAGGGGCCGCTTGGACGACAGCTTCGTCTCCTTGTTCGATGAGGTCCTCGTTGATTTCCTCGACAAGTTCACCGTCGTCAAGAAGCTTGCAGACGACTTTGACGTAAGCCTCCAGCCGACGCGCCCAGGCTCTGCAATGCCCGCCACCCTCAACGGCCACTATGGTAACAACCTCTTCGACGCACTGGTGGCCCTGCGACTGCCCGCTGTCGCGCCAGAGAATGTCCACCTCGAGGTCCCGCTCGCCATGCAGCGCCTGGCGCATCAAGACACCATCGACATAATCACCCACGTCTACGCGCAAATCGTCCACAAGGACTACTGCATGCAATAGGAGGACGATAGGACGCTGGCCTTCTTGGAGCACAAGGCAACCTTCGACGACACTGTTCAGAAGCACGTTGAGCTCGCCGCCAACGCCGCTGCTCCTCACACGTCGGTTGGTGACCCGGCGCACTAGGGCGTGAGGATGTCGTTGAACGTTGATGGATCCGTATGTATTTTTATCTTTCCGTCAAATCCATGTAGTAGTATATGATACTACAGTAATTATCTTACCTTTCGCATCAACTTCATAACTTCCGTACGTACTCCATGCATGAACGGCGCCAGAACCAAACTTATCATTACTCTAGGCAAAATCGTTATTTTCTATCTATCGGCCACGCCATGGGGCAGAACCAAATTTTACAAGTTACAAGTTCAAAAGGAAAAGCCTGCCGTGTTCGCGTCGCACCCCCACACGGTTGGTCCGGCACACCGCTCAAGCGGGAATGCGTGCGGTGTTGCATTTTCACTTACAAGTGGGACCGCAGTTGAGCAAACCGACTATCGACAAACCCCCACCCCGCCCACTGCGCGATGGCTGAGAAAACAGGAGGGAGAAGAGATGGTTGTAGCATGGACTCCAAGAAAATTGGTGTCGGATGGGACTCGTGTGGGTGGCATGTGCCGTACTGCTAGACATGAATGCTACTGAGTTATGGCCCATGCCACCCCACTATATCAATCCTATATCGAGGTACATACAACAAATTTCCTGCAGTTCGTGCTCAGCCCTCCTCTATCTCTCTTCTCAGCCAGCCAGCGGACACACGGAGCCCATCATCTGTTTGCTCACATGCGGCCCCACATGTCAGTGAAAACGCAAGAGGACCCACTGAACCTGCACATCTTTCACCTCGACGTGCTGGTGATGAAAAACCAATCCAATAAAGATCTTCGGTGGCCGCTTTTGGAGTTACTCAAGAGTAGTAAGATTCTATTTACAGTTTAACCCAAGATGCACATCTCGTGGCTTCAACTACCACTCTATTTTCTTTCATGACACGACCTGGATGCTGGATGTCCCATGTGTTGGCAAAAGGAGGAAGAACCCGACCAAATCTTCGATTCTGCTCTCGGATGAGATTAGTGCACTTGTTGATACTCCTACTAGAATAGAGGCTAGACATGAGACTAGATGCGAGGAAGCAACGTCTACTTCTTTACACTTGAAGAAGAAAGAAGCACGCAAGATCGAGCCTCCGCAGATCAATAATGAATGCATCGAGAAGGCACTAATCCAACTTACAGGAGTAGTAAAATGTATTCTTGTGGTTCTTGTTTTCTTTGGTCTTGCTTTTCTAGTCAAAATTATCATTGGAGTTCGTGTAAAATGGGGGTCCGTTTGGGGTCGTGCGTTGGAGTTGGCCTTACAAGTGGGACCGCAGTTAAGGAAACCGACTATCAGCAAACCCCCACCTCGCCCGCCGCGTGATGGCTGAAGTTAGAGAAACGACGAGGTTGAAGAGATTGCTCTAGCATGGACTCCAAGAAATAATATGGTGTCAGATGGATGTCGTGGTGGTGGCGTGTGCCGTACTCCTGGACGTGAATGCTTGTTCTGGCCCATGCCACCCTACTACTCCTACTACTTACTCCTACTAGTATATAGTATACTAGTATCGAGGATTCGAGGTGCTGGTTACGTACAACGAACACATTAACATATGGCTACAGTAAAAACGCCCGCCCGATGCGCGAAGCATGTGAAGCTAGTACAAATTTAGAGAAGCGACTCGAAAGCCATTCATAAATTTAGTAAGTTTATCACAGGCATATCATTTTATTACATACAACAGGTCATCAACCCACATCGACAACGAGGATACATTATAAATACTAAAGTTTTCACCACACAACAAATAACAAGCCATGAAATGAACTTCAACTCAACCATTCTACGGCGTTGGAAACGCTTGCTTTGAACCACAAGTGATTCTCTGGGACGGGCCATCTGTTGTCGATCGGGAGACCAACGCAGGACCGATCATCCAGGCTAAAGCGGCCTACTATATCAGTACCAGGGTAGGGAACCACCCAAATGTCCGAGGTATAGACACAGTTGCTTCTCATAAATGTGTCAACAGCAGTTGGATCGCCTTTCACCATCATCGGATAGTTTTGTCCAAGGAAGAGCGGGTTTTCTCCAAGACTATCAATTCTGTGCCAAGGATAAGGAGTTGGCGCTAGCACACTAGTATCCATCCCGAATACCATGCAACGGGTGTTGGAATAGGTCCGGCGAGTGCGACCATGGGAGACACCTGCTTCCTTACTAGTAACATCATCAGTGGGCTGTATACACACAAGAAGAGGTGATCCATCGGAATTAGTTGCCAGGCGCCACAGAGTATATCGGCGCTGCTCGTCCTCATGCTCGTGACCATCACCATCGTCATCTCCCCATTGGTTATAAATTTTTTCAAGTATAGGTGGTGGGATGTTCACAAGACCTTGGAAACACAAGAAGAAGGTTAATTAGTAAAGGGAAACTTGCTAACCCGCATGCATATGGATGAAACAATTATAATTACGATGGAAGACAAACGTACCAAAACTACTAGGATGCCATGCAAAAACAGTGCCACGAGTGGTGGCAGCAAACACAAGGCCCTCATATTGAATTGCATCACAGTACTCATTCGTGTACAGAAACTGATTTTTGAGCAATATCCATCGAGTCGAACCACGAAGGACGACAACAAGCTTGTCGAAGATAGCAACAACTTGATAGTTGTTGTAATTCCAAGAGCGGTTGGGAACTTGACAAATTTCTATCTTCCGTATAAGACAGTCACCATGATCGTATTTGAACGTGCGTACATTACCGGTGTGCTCAACCTCTGGGCACTGTGCTGAGATTTTTGGAAGTGGAACCCGGTGACGAGTGTACACATTCACAAGTTCCCACTCACAGTTGGACCCAATGTAAACAACCCAATCTCCATTTGCGCCCTCCCAAGCCTTGCCCTCAAGCGATGGCATCTTAACATCATATGTATCATTATCAAGCGGCATCAACTGGCACAGGGCGAGGCCTCCGTCGTGCCGGCGCCAGTCATCAGGGTCACGGCGAAGAAGATAGGGGAGATCAAACCGCTCCTTGACTCTTGGGTTCTTTGTAATGATGTTATTAGTTGAGTCGAGAATGGGCTTGAACGAACCTGCCATGCTAGCCGAGGTGATGACATCACACCAATCAATGAGTTCCTCCACCATGTCATCTTTCAGATCGGGGCAAGAATAACGGGGTCGTTTCCGGCCTGTTCCCTCCATGGAGAAGACGATCGAACAATGACAGAAGAAAGGGTGAAGGGCTGAAGGAAAATGGAGGAGGGAGAGGAAGAGTGTGGGATAGCAGTTCCAAATCGAGAGGGAAAGGCGAAGAGTCGGTGGACGGTTGCGAGTTTGCCACGGTTCACGAAGAGGCGCCCCGACCTACACGTCCGTTCAGAAATACTCCTACTACTCGCCGTCGTCTCACTGATATGTTGGAACGGGACCACATGTCAACGAAACATGGTGTGTAATTTCTCGTGCAAAATGCGATCTGGCCGCGTTGGCCCGAGGTGCCCCATTAGTTATCGACCTTTATTTTTTTAATGGCGTGCCGATCAGTTTTGAAGCACGACTAACTGGTACTGTACATGGAGAGGATGACAGCAGGGACCCGCCAAGGTCATGGCAGTACGCAAGCAAGTGCCTCCTTATTTCAAGCCAATAAAAAAATGGCTCCTCCTAGTGGATTTCTGACATCTGGGTCCCATGCCACTGTCAACGTAGTCAATAAACGAGAGAATTGCACAACGAGCGGCTGACACCAGGGACCCAGTAGCTCGCCCGGTTATTTTTGTTTTGGGTTAATTTGATAAATGCCACTCCAAATCTGGTGTATCCGAGAAATGCCACTGCAATTTCCAAACTTTGAAAAATGCCATTTCATACCATTTCTAGTGGCATTTTTCAAAGTCTGGAGTGGCGTTTTTCAAAGTTTGCAAACTGCAGTGGCGTTTTTCAAAGTTTGCAAAAATTGTAGTGGCATTTTTCAAAGTTTGGAAATTGCAGTGGAATTTTTATGAATCGCCATAATTGGAGTGGCATTTATCTAATTTGTTTTTGAGACGGAAGCAGGGTGTCAACTGGGCTGTGCGGGACACTCTGGCCTGTGTAGACAGCCTTTTCTTTTATGTTTACCACAGACCAGCCCAGTAGTTTTTTTCTTTCTGAAAATGGCTAGCCCAGTTCTTTTGTGATTTGTCAAGTAAGTCGCTTTATCAGGCCTGCTGGGCTACAAATCTTTCTAGATGAGGAGAGCTTCATTCGGCTGGCCAAGAAAATGGCCTATTAGTAATGAGAAATGGGCTATACATTTTTAAAACACATCAAACCAGCAATTATTTTCAAATATCTTTTTTCATTTCGAGATTTTAAATTGCATTGATTTTTATGCGTGGACAATTTATTGGATTTTATATTGATATACATTTATTTTTAAAATCAGTCTGAATGTGACTCGAAATTTCGGGATTAAAAAAAGTTCAGACCGCACCGACATATGCAAAATTTCGTATAATTTTTTAACTGTGGCCACAATATGGGCTGTAATGCTAACATAAAGAATATGGGCTCCAAAAAGACCCGTAAGAATTAGCAAATGGGCTGTAAATTATTTGAAATAATGGCAGATGGGCTGTATGCTGTTTTCCACAGATTTGAGGCTTTCCACAGATGGCCTGTATACTGTTGGATGTCCATCGAACGACCGTCGTGCTTCTTCAATCTCTGCTCTTCCCGGTCCAGCCGCTCAAACAAGCGTCGGCGGGACTGCCTGCTCCCTCCTCCCCGCGGCCGGCTGTGCTGCCACGCATGCCTCACCGCCCCACCGTACTCCCATTGCTGGCCTAGCCATCCCTCTACTCACCCACACCTGCTGTTATTCTCCGGCGACGGCAGATGAACCAGTAAACCCTCGTACAGTCGTAATCCCCTCCACGTGGGAAACAAAAACAACGGCCGAGTCTTCCCTGCCTCCATGTCGTTCCCTTCCTAGGCCTCGCCGTCGTCCACCGCCCTAGTGCTCTCGGCGTGGCGTGGTCAGCGTGGTCAACGACCGACATGCATCTGAAGTGGACTGTACGTGGAGAGGCTGACAGCTGGGTCCACGGCCGCACGCAAGGAAATGCCTCCTTATTACGCGCAAAATAATGATTTCCTCCACCTGACATCTGGGACCCATCGAAACGGCCTCTGTATTTCGCGAAAAAATGTTACCGCCGCTGACAACTCGGACCCACCAGCTATATCTTCGCACACAAGGAAGTGCCTCCTTATTACGCACAAAAAATGAATACTGCCCCTGCTAGCTGGGACCCAGTATAGTGGGCCTACTAAGTTGACGGGGACGAAGGGCTTTGTCAACTTAGTCAATATACACGACTCTAGCTCGACTGACCGTACGATGTCCATCCAACGGCCGTAGTGCTTCTTCAACCTCTGGTCTTCTTGGTCCAGCCGCCCAAAGTAGCGCCGGTCGTGCCGCCTGCTCCTGCCTCCCGTGGCCGGCTGTGCTGCCGCGGAGGCCTCACCGCCCCCATACTACTCCCACCACTGGCCAGGCCATCCCTCCACTCCACTCACCCACACCCCCTGTTATTCTGCGGCGATGGCAGTGCAGCCGAACCAGTGAACCCTCGTACTCCTCTCCGCGCGGGCATCCACTGCCGCGTCTTCCCCGGCTCCGCGTCGTCCCCTTCCTAGGCCTCGCCGTTGTCCACCGCCGTGGTGCTATCGGCGCGGCGTGGTTAATGTGGTCAACGACCGAATTCCATCGGAAGAATACTGTACGTGGAGAGGCTGACAGCTGGGTCCATGGCAGCCGCAAGGAAGTGCCTCCTTATTACGCAGAAAATAATTATTCCTCCACCTCACAGCAGGGACCCACCGGACGCCCACCAGTATATCGCGAAAAAAACGTTTGCCCCTGACTGCTGGGACCCACCCGACGGGCCACCGTATTTCGCGAAAAAAACATTCTCCCTGCTGTCAGTTCGGACCCACCGGAAGTGCCTCCTTATTACGCACAAAAAATGAATACCCCCTGCTAGCTGGGACCCACCTTAGTGGCAGGCTGACTTGTGGGCCTATTAAGTTGATGGGTACGGAGGGCTTTGTCAACTTTGTCAATATGCACGATTCTAGCTCCAGTGACCGTACGATGTCCATCCAACGGCCGTAGTACTTCTTCAACCTCTGGTCTTCTTGCTCCAGCCGCCCAAACCAGCGCCGGTCGTGCCTCGTGCTCCTGCCTCCCGTGGCCGACTGCGATGCGGCGGAGGCCTCACCGCCCCCTACTACTCCCACCGCTGGCCAGGCCATCCCTCTACTCACCCACACCCCCTGTTATTCTGCGGCGACGGCAGCCTCACACCGCAGCGAATCAGTGAACCCTCGTACTCCTCTACGCGTGGGCATCCACTGCCGCGTCTTCCCCAGCTCTGTGTCGTCCGCTTCCTAGGCCTCGCCTTCGTCCACCGCCCTGGTGCTCTCGGCATGGCATGGTCAACGTGGTCAAGGAACGGCTTCCATCGGACGTGGACTGTACGTGGAGAGGCTGACAGCTGGGTCCACGGCCGTAGCAAGGAAGTGCCTCCTTATTACGTGAAAAATAATTATTCCTCCACCTGACAGTGGGGACCCACCGGATGGGCCACCAGTATTTTGCGAAAAAAATCGTTTCCCCCTGACTGCTGGGACCCACCGGACGGGCCACCGTATTTCACGAAAAAACGTCCCCCCGCTGTCAGCTCGGACCCACCGGAAGTGCCTCCTTATTACGCACAAAAAAATGAATACTCCCCCGGCTAGCTGGGACCCACCTTGCTGGGAGGCTGACTTATGGGCCTACTAAGTTGACGGGGACGAAGGTCTTTGTCAACTTAGTCAATATGAACGATTCTAGCTCTAGTGACCGTACGATGTCCATCCAACGGCCGTAGTGCTTCTTCAACCTCTGGTCTTCTTGCTCTAGCCGCCCAAAGCAGTGCTGGTCGTGCCGCATGCTCCTGCCTCCCGTGGCCGGCTGTGCTGCCGCAGAGGCCTCACCACCCCCTACTATTCCCACCGTTGGCTAGGCCCTGCGGCGACGGCAGCCTCACACCGCAGTCGAACCAGTGAACCCTCGTAGTCCTCTCCGCGCGGGCTTCCACTACCGCGTCGTCCCCTTCCTAGGCCTCGCCGTCATCCACCGCCGTGGTGCTCTCTGCGCAGCGTGGTCAACATGGTCAAGGAACGACTTCCATCAGAAGAGTACTGTACGTGGAGAGGCTAACAGCTGGGTCCACGGCCACAGCCCAGTTTTTTTTGTGATTTGCCAAGTAAGTCGCTTTGTCAGGCCTATTGGGCTGCAAATCTTTCAAGACGAGGAGAACTTTCATACGACTGGCCGAGAAAATGGCCCATCAGTAATGAGAAATGGGTTATACATTTTTAAAACACATCAAACCGGCAATTAGTTTCAAATATCTTTTTTTTCATTTCAAGATTTTAAATTACATTAATTTTTATGCATGGAGAATTTGTTGGATTTTATATTGATATACATTTATTTTTAAAATCAGTTTGAATGTGAGTCAAAATTTCGGGATTAAAAACAGTTCAGACCGCACCGAAATATGCAAAATTTCATATAATTTTTTAACTGTTGCCACAATATGGGCTGTAATGCTAACAAAAAGAATATGGGCTCCAAAAAAACCTTAAGAATTAGCAAATGGGCTGTAAATTATTAGAAATAATGGCAGATTGGTTGTATGCTGTTTTCCATAGATTTGAGGCTTTCCTAAAAAAAAGGTTGACGCACAAGCACTGACTGTTGGATGTCCATCCAACGTCCGTTGTGCTTCTTCAATCTCTACTCTTCCTGCTCCAGCCGCTCAAACAAGCGCCGGCGGGACTGCCTGCTCCCTCCTCCTCGCGGCCGGCTGTGCTGCTGCGCAGGCCTCACTGCCCGACCGTACTCCCATCACTGGCCTAGCTATCCCTCTACTCACCCACACCTGCTGTTATTCTCCGGCGACGACAGACGAACCAGTAAACCCTCATACAGTCGTACTCCCCTCCGCGTGGGAAACAACTACCGAGTCTTCCATGCCTCCGTGTCGTCCCCTTCCTAGGCCTCACCGTCGTCCACCGCCCTGGTGCTCTCAGCGTGGTGTGGTCAACATGGTCAAGGAACGACTTCCATCGGACGTGGACTATACGTGGAGAGGCTGACAGGTCGGTCCACGGCCGCAGCAAGGAAGTGCCTCCTTATTTTGCAGAAAATAATGATTCCTCCACCTGACAGCTGGGACCCACCGGACGGGCCACTGTATTTCGTGAAAAAAACATTTCCCCCTGACTGCTGGGACCCACCAACTACATCTTCGCATGCAAGGAAGTGCGTCCGGGCAAAAAAACGATTCACCCCCTGACTGCTGGGACCCACCAGCGACATCTTCGCAGGCAAGGAAGTGTGTGACAGTCGGGACCCACTTGGTCGAAGCGTACGTAGCGTTGTCATTCTGGTCGCTAACGTGTACGTACATACTGGTCGATGTAGAGGCGCGCATGTGTCGTAGTAGAGGCGCGTACATGTCGTAGTAGAGGCGTGCACGTAGCATGTACACGTACGTACAGCGGCCAGGGTGCAAGAAAGAAAATACGGCCACGTATGTGTACATACAGGCAGGGTCTCAAACGCCTACGCGCGCATACATACGGCCAGGGCTCGTGTACATGGCTGGGTCGGAACGGAGAAACAGCGTCGTCGTCGTGTTCATGGGGAGGCAACGGAATGCGTCGTGTTCATGGGGAGGCAACGGAATGCGTCGTGTTCATGGGGAGGCAACGGAATGCGTCGTGTTCATAGGGAGGGCTTGGACGGAACAGGCGATGGAAACGAGGCCTGGCGTACCGCAGAACGGAGGAAACAGCCTTGTGTTCGACCGGCCACGTTCGAAACGGGATCCTGTTCATCGGGAGGGGTCTGGCGTACCGCAAAATGGAGGAACCGGACCTCCTATGGTCGAAACGGGGTTCCTGTTGATCGGGAGGGGTGTGGCGTACCGCAAAACGGACGAAACGGACTTGTGTTGGAGCGCTACGGTCAAAACGGGGGTCCTGTTCATCGGGAGGGGTGTGGCGTACCGCAAAACGGGACTCCACGGGATACTGTTCATTTCCACCGTCGACCCCCTCCAGCCTCCACGAGCTACTGTTCATCCACCGTTGACCTCCTCCAGCCTCCACCTGCGACTGTTCATCCACGGGCTCTTGTTCATCCAGCCTCCACCGCGCGCTACTCCACCGGCTACTGTTCAACCAGCCCTCTCCACGGGCTACTGTTCAACCAGCCCTCCACCGTCTACTATTCATCCTGCCCTCCACGGGGCGGTCCTATTCATCCAGCCCTCCACGGTGTCCTGTTCATCCAGCCCCAACCGACTGGATCGATCGGGGACCTGTTCATCCACCCCCACCGGGAACTGTTCATCCAACTCCCCCCCCCGCAACGCTCACTGTTCATCCAGAGGCAGCATCGATCGGCTTCAGTTAGCAGCAGTAGCGAAGGATTCGCTCGATCGGGTTCAGTTGACAGCCATTGATCGATCGCTCGGGTTCAGTAATGCGTAGCCTGCAGTGCAATCGCTCGGGTTCAGTTAGAGCCCAACGGCTCGCTCGGGTTCAGTTAGAGCAAATGCCTCGCACACATGCGCGTACGTGTACGAGAGAAGCGCGCATCGCTCGGCCCCCGACCTCCCACCATAACCGGGAACTCCCTGAAATTTTCCTTGCCCTCGCTTCTACCATGGTTTTTTCCGTCATGGACGGCCCAAAGAATGTCATGCAGCTGTGTCTCCGACCCGCCCACGACGAAAAGCCCATTTTCTCTCATGATTTTTTGTCATAGAAGTAGGAGCCCACCACATCTATGATGATACCGGGTTTTGTCACAATTATCATCATAGAAGTGTCATATGTATGACAATTTTTTTTTCATTCGGCCCAAAATGTCACGGATGTGTCTTTTTTTTGTACTGAGCCCTCGTTTCCTTCCCGGACTGCTTCTTATTTTTCTATTTTTCTAAATATTCCAAAACGGAAGAAAATTGCCATTAGAACTGTTTTGGAGTCGGTTTACTTACCGTACCACATACCTATTCCTTTTCGGAGTCTGAAACATTCTGGAAAGTGTCCCTTATGTATTCCTCCGGGGTTACGGTTTCAATAACATTAGTTTTAACATTTGATCGTTCGGATTTGTGCCTTCGAAGTTGTTGATTTTTATGGCACCGGAACGATAGACCTCATCGATAACGTAAAGACCTTCCCATTTAGAGAGAAGTTTTCCTGCAAAAAATCTTAAACGAGAGTTGTATAGCAATACATAGTCACCTACATTAAACTCACGCTTTTGTATCCTTTTGTCATGCCATCTTTTAACTTTTTCTTCAAAATAATTTGGCATTTTCATAGGCTTGGGTTCTCCATTCATCAAGTGAGCTAATATCAAATAACCTCTTCTCATCGGCAAGTTTAAAATCATAATTGAGCTCTTTAATGGCCCAATATGCCTTACGTTCTAGTTTGAGAGGTAAGTGGCATGCTTTTCCATAAACCATTTTATACGGAGACATACCCATAGGATTTTTATATGCAGTTCTATAGGCCCATAATGCATCGTCAAGTTTCTTGGACCAATTTTTTCTAGATCTATTAACAGTCTTTTGCAAAATTAATTTGAGTTCTCTGTTACTCAATTCTACTTGACCACTAGACTATGGGTGATAAGGGGCTTTAATTCTATGATTAACATCATATTTAGCAAGCATTTTATGGAGAGCACCATGAATAAAATGTGAACCACCATCAGTCATTAAATATCTAAGGACTCCAAACCTTGGAAAAATAACTTCTTTAAGCATCTTAATAGAGGTGTTATGATCAGCACTACTAGTTGGAATAGCTTCTACCCACTTAGTAACGTAATCAACAGCAACTAAAATATGTGTATATCCATTAGAGGCAGGAAAAGGTCCCATATAATCAAGCCCCAAACATCAAATGGTTCAATAACAAGTGAATAATTCATAGGCATTTCTTGACGTCTACTAATATTACCAATTCTTTGACATTCATCACAAGATAAGACAAACTTACGAGCATCCTTGAAGAGAGTAGGCCAATAAAAACCGGATTGTAATACCTTATGTGCAGTTCTATCTCCAGCGTGGTGTCCTCCATAAGCCTCGGAGTGACACTTGCGTAGGATCTGTTCCTGTTCATGCTCAGGTACACAACGTCTAATAACACCATCTACTCCTTCTTTATAAAGGTGTGGGTCATCCCAAAAGTAATGCCTCAAATCATAGAAGAACTTTTTCTTTTGCTGGTTTGTGAAACTAGGTGGTATAAATTTAGCAACAATGTAATTAGCATAGTCACCATACCATGGAGCAGTGTGAGAAGCATTTATGATATTTAATTGTTCATCAGGAAAGCTATCATCAATAGGTAGTGGGTCATCAAGCACATTTTCTAACCTAGACAAGTTGTCTGCAACGGGGTTCTCAGCTCCCTTCCTATCAATAATATGCAAATCAAATTCTTTTAGCAAGAGAACCCATCTAATAAGTCTAGGTTTAGCATCTTTCTTTTCCATAAGGTATTTAATAGCAGCATGATCTGTGTGAATAGTTACTTTAGAATCAACAATATAAGATCTGAACTTATCACAAGCAAATACAACTGCTAAGAATTCTTTTTCAGTAGTAGCATAATTTCTCTGAGCATTGTCTAGAGTTATACTAGCATATTTCTAAGTGCATCTAGTGCCACCCCTAGTTGGTTTTGGAGTATTGACGACAAACCTGGTTGAGGGACTAATGTGTTTGTGAGAATTGCAGGATAACACAGGTAGAAGTCCCTCATTGATTCGGTTTTCCTACCAGAGATGACCCCTAAAAATGAATGAAGACATTGAAGTCAAAGGTGGTATGTGAAGACATTCACATTGAAGACTATGACAAGAGAAGACATCACATGAAGACTATGGAGCGCGAAGACTTAGTTGTTTCGTCATTCTTTTTCTTCTTTGTTGAGTCATAGGAACCACCATACTGTTAAGTGGGGTCCAAGAGAACTAGTCAGAATGACTAAGTGATGCTTAACCAAAATCCTATGTCTTCGAGTGAAGACTATGAGAGCAAATCTAGTCCAGAGTTGGATAAGTCAGCTTTGCTTGTAGCCCAAGTAAAGTTGCCGTGTGTGTTTGAAATCTGACCGTTGGAACACGTGTCAGTTCCTTAGTGACCCAGGGTCATTTCGGACAAACCGGGTCGGGTTGCCTAGTGGCTATAAATAGCCCACCCCCTACAACCATAAACGGTTGGCTGCTCAGAGTTAGAGTACGGCTTTTGTCGTTTGAGAGCAACCCACCTCGAAGCCTTTGAGAGGGAATTCCTTGCGAGGATAAAGCCCTAAACACCTAGAGCCAAAGAGTGTTAGGCATCACTTAAGTCTTCCTGTCTATGTGATCTGAAGACTTATTACACTTGAGGACTGTGAATCCTCCAGCCGGTTAGGCATCGCGTTCTGAGCATCCAAGAGTCATTGTGGATCGCCGGTGAACGAAGTCTGTGAAGGTTTGGAAGTCTACCTTGAAGACTTACCAGAGTGATTGGGCGAGGACTGGGTGTCCTTAGCTCAAGGGGAATAAGGTGAAGACGAGGTCTTCTGAGTTGAATCTCAGCCTCCCTAACCAGACGTACAGTTGTCACAACAACTGGAACTGGTCCAACAAATCATTGTCTTCACCGAGTCACTGGTTTCATCCTTCCCTTCCCTTTACTTACTGTTGGTCCCTGTGAAGTCATTGTATGATTGCATTATCTTTTGTCTTCACTGAGTGACTGCTTTTTCTGATTGGCTTCACAATATCTTCCTACCTGATCTTTACTACCTAGCTGCTATTAGTCATTGTGCTTTCACTTCATTGAATACTTGACTATGGTTTTCCTAGTGTAGTCTACCTTCCGCTGCATGGTAATAGGTTTATTTCTATCGTCTGTCTTCGAAACTTCCATGTTTTGAAGACTTTCATAAAAATCGCCTATTCACCCCCCCCTAGTCGATCACTAGCACTTTCAATTGGTATCAGAGCAAGGTACTCCCTTGTTCTGTGTGATTCGGTTTAACCACCTGCAGTTTTAGCTATGTTGACTGCAGGGATAATTAAAGTCTCCGCTGCATGCCCCGTCTTCGATGGAACTGAATATCCCTACTGGAAGAATAAGATGCGCATGCATCTTGAAGCCATTGATGTCGACCTATGGTATGTCGTCAAGAATGGCGTTCCCAAGGCTGGTGAAGGTGTCACCGCTGCTGATGTCAAGAAGTTCGTTCAACTGGACTCCACTGCCAAGAACATCATATGTGGTCATCTGACCAAAGGACAGTATGGCCGCGTGAGTGCTTTGGAAACATCTAAGCTAGTCTGGAACTGGCTCTCCAAGGTCAATGAAGGCGTCTCAACCCAGAGATATCAGAGAATCAGTGTCCTTCGCAACCTCTTCAACCGCTTCAAGAGAAATGACAATGAGAATGTCCAGCTCACGTTTGATCGACTCACTGACATCACAAATGAGCTTCAAGCTCTCGGCGCCACTGAGATCACCAAGCATGAAGTCGTCAAGACACTCCTGAGATCACTTGACAGCTCGTTTGACACCCTAGCCCTGATGATTCAAGAACGTCCTGACTTCAAGACACTCGATCCATCTAACATACTTGAGAGGCTCAACACACACGAGTTTTAGCTTTCTGAGAAAAGAGACATCTACGGTCCCAACTATGGGCGAACTCGTGCTTTGAAGGCAAAAGTTTTCTCCTCATCTGAAGAAGAATCTGACAGCAGTTCTGATGATCCTGAAGACATTGGAAAGGAACTTGCTATGCTTGTGAAGAAGTTCCAAAAATTCACCAAGAAGAAAGGCTTTAGAAAGTCTTCACGATCAAGCTCAAGGAATGATGAAGCTTCTGCTCATGACTACAAGAAGAGAACATGCCACAAGTGCAAGAAACCTGGCCACTACATCTCTGAGTGTTCGCAGTGGGACAATGGGAACAAGAAGAAGAAGAAGAGCAAGGAGCATGACTTTCACGACAAGAAGAAGAAGAAATACTCAAAGTCTTCTTCCAAGTCTTCCTCCAAGTCTTCATCACACAAGAAGAGCTCATCTGGCAAGGCACGTGCATTTGTTGGCAAGGAAATGGATTCAGAGGAGGAGTCCGCTTCTGAGGAGGCGGAGGTGGAGTCTGAGGAGGAGTCCGATTCTGGCGTTGTGAGTCTGGCTACATCATACGTTGCCAAGTCCATCTTCAACACTGAAGACAATGACTTCATCACCGACGCTGATGCAAATGACAAGGACTACTCTGCTCCTACCTACTGCTTCATGGCACGCGGTGCCAAGGTAAACACACGCACTACTCACTATCAAACATCTAGTGAAGATGACTCTGATTGTGGTTCCAAACCCAGCTACAAAACACTTGCTAAAATTGCAACTGAACAACAGAAAGCTATGGAACATATTCAAAAACTGTAAGACAAAAGCGATGATTTGTTAGATGCTGAAATGACTCGATCTCAGTCCTTAATTGAAGACATAAAAAATCTTAGTATGAGGAACTTGAAAGTCGTCATGAAACGCTCTCAACAACTCATGAAAAGCTTTCCTATGATTATCTTCAAAGGAAGCAAGATCTTGAGAAATTGAGAGCGGCTCATGAAGATCTTCAAAAGGAAAACGAGTCACTTCGCGCCGAACAGATCAGTTCCGCTCAGGAAGGATTTGAACCACCATGTCTTAAATGCATTGAGCGTGATAACACTACTTCTGTTGCTGAATGTTCTACTGCTACTACTATTGCAATATCTTCAACTACTGATGTGGTAACTAACCCCTCTGCTGAGGATGCCACTGCTATTGCTGATGAGAATGCTAGGTTGAAGACGTTGCTTGAAACAGGGATGTACAAAAGTCTCAAAGGGCATCAGACACTATGTGATGTCCTCAAAAGGCAGATCCTGAACCGAAACCCTAGGAAAGAGGGTGTTGGGTTCGAAAGGAAAATGAATGCTAATGGCTCTTACTGGAAACCTGAGCAGTACCCCAAAACCACATGGGTTGCTGCAAAGGGACCTTTAGTGGATCCATCCACCCTATCTGGCTTCACTTGTGCTAATCCCATTGTTATTGATGAATCCTTTGATGCAAACTATAAACTATTTAAGAATCAGAATGGTGAAGTGTTTGCCAGGTATATTGCTACTAACTGCAGGAATGGGCCGCCTATGAAGAAGGTCTGGGTGCCGAAAAGGTGTTTGGAGAATCTTCCTGTGAATGTCGTCATGACACCACAAGTGAAGAAGACAAACCCCAGACCACAGGCTTCATACGGCCCAAAGGCTTCATACAGACAGATGACTCACCTGAGTCACACTAATGCAAATGTTTTGCAGGGAAGCCATACTCAGGCCTATGAATATGAGCGGGGTTCATCAAACCGCCATGTTCATAAGACCAAGAACTATTCTGCTTATTCTTATGAGTACTATTGTCCACCTGCAAGACTTTTTGCTAGGGCTCCAAAGCCAAAGTTCTCAGATGCTGCACTTAGACTCATTGCTTCGAAGCCACCCTTGAAGATGTGGGTGGCTAAGAAAGCTTAACTCTCTTTTGCAGGGAAAGGTCTCCAGCCGAAAACCAAAATCGTCTGACGCTATTGCTGGGGACCTTAAACATCTTGTAGGGCGCAAGATCAAATGCCCAAATGGTCTTATTATGTATTTTGTTCCCGAGTCGCTTGCCACTTGCCCTATCAGTCCTAACCTCGATTTAAGCTTTCATAATCCACTTGCTCGTCAAATGTTTATGCTTCACAATTCTCTTCGTGAAGCCTATCCCCCTAACTGCACTGTAGGGTACGACACCAGCTGCTTCAGAATGGATTATTGATAGTGGGTGTACTAATCACATGACTAGCAAGCGAAGCCTTCTCATGGACTCAACCTTACGTCCATCTGACAAAAGTCACATCACATTTGCTGACACTGGTAAAAGCAAGGTATTGGGTCTAGGTAGAGTTGCAATCTCAAAGGATCAACACATGGATAAAGTCATGCTTGTTGAATCCCTTGGTTTCAACTTAATGTCTGTCTCAATGCTTTGCGATTTAAACATGATTGTGATGTTTGGAAAATATCGTTGCCTTGTTCTAATGGAATCTGACAAGTCTCTAGTGTTTGAAGGGTATCAGAAAGATGATTTGTACGTGGTAGATTTCTCAGCAAGACCACAACTTGCCGTATGTCTTCTAGCAAAAGCTACTGAATGCTGGCTCTGGCATCGGAGGCTAGGGCATGCTGGCATGAGGAACCTGCACACCCTTGCAAGGAAGAAGCATGTCATAGGCATCGAGGGCGTCAAGTTCAAGAAAGATCACTTATGCGGTGCCTGTGAAGCAGGAAAGATGACGAGGGCCAAGCATCCCTCGAAGACAATCATGACAACGACTCAACCCTTCAAACTGCTCCACATGGATCTTTTCGGTCGCACTCATTACTCAACTCTTACTACTACTGCTTGTCTCTATGGCTTTGTCATTGTTGATGATTATTCAAGATATACTTGGGTGCATATAATACTCTACAAGACTGAAGTGCAGGATGTCTTCAGACGCTTCGCCAATCGAGCCATGAACAACTATGGCGTCAAGATCAAGCACATTAGAAGTGACAATGGCACTGAATTCAAGAACACTGGTCTAGACACTTATCTTGATACTTTGGGCATTACACATGAATTCTCAGCTCCGTACACACCGCAGCAGAATGGCATCGTGGAACGCAAGAACAGAACACTCATTGAGATGGCCCGGACAATGCTTGATGAATACAAGACTCCAAGAAAGTTCTGGCCTGAAGCCATTGATACTGCATGCCATATCATCAACCGTGTGTATCTTCACAAACTTCTCAACAAGACATCCTATGAGCTCCTTACTGGCAAGAAGCCAAATGTCAGTTACTTCAGAGTATTTGGTGCCAGGTGCTAGATCAAGGATCCACATCACACTTCAAAATTTGCACCAAAAGCACATGAAGGTTTTATGCTTGGATATGGAAAGGATTCACACTCCTACAGAGTCTTCAACCTTTTTCACTATAAAGTGGTTGAAACAGTGGATGTGCGGTTCGATGAGACTAATGACTCACAAAGAGAGCACCTGCCAAACGTGCTAGATGAAGTTCCATCCAGTGAATCAATCAGACTTATGGGAACTGGAGAAATCATACCATCTGAATCTCAGCCTGAAGAGGAACTTATCATCTCCGCACCTGATCAAACTGAAGACAATGCTCAGCCTGAAGACAATCCTTCTAACGATGACAATGATCAGCAAGAGCAAAATCTTCGTCATGTACATCCTCGTGTTGCAAATGAAGTACAGATTGAGAGAATAATTGATAGCATCAATGCACCAGGTCCACTCACTCGTTCAAGGGCAACACAGCTAGCAAATTTCTGTGGGCACTTCGCATTCGTCTCAATATCTGAACCCAAGAAAGTTGAAGAAGCCTTCATGGAACCTGAATGGATTCAAGCTATGCAAGAAGAGCTTCAACAGTTTGAGCTAAATAATGTATGGGAACTGGTTAAGCGTCTTGATCCTCGCAAGCACAATATAATAGGCACCAAATGGATATATCGCAACAAGCAAGATGAGCATGGTCAAGTTGTCAGAAACAAAGCTCGTCTCATTGCTCAAGGGTACACTCAAGTTGAAGGGATTGACTTCGATGAAACATTTGCTCCTGTGGCTAGACTTGAAGCCATACGCATACTGCTGGCCTATGCAAACCATCATAACATTCTTCTATATCAAATGGATGTGAAGAGAGCTTTTCTCAATGGCAAGATTGAAGAAGAAGTGTATGTTGCACAACTGCCTGGCTTTGAAGATCCAAAACATCCTGACATGGTGTACAAGCTCAACAAGGCACTGTATGGCCTCAAACAAGCCCCTCGGGCTTGGTATGACACACTCAAAGACTTCCTGAAGAGCAAAGGATTCAAACCTGGTTCCCTCGACCCCACTCTCTTCATGAAGACATATGATGGTGAACTGTTTGTGTGCCAAATATATGTGGATGACATTATCTTCGGCTGCACCAATCAGAAATACAGTGAAGAGTTTGGATATATGATGCAAGAGCAATATCAGATGTCCATGATGGGTGAGCTGAAGTTCTTCCTTGGTCTTCAAATACGTCAGCAACGCAACGGCATCTTCATATCTCAAGAGAAGTACCTCAAAGATTGCCTGAAGAAATTTGGGATGCAAGACTGCAAAGGCTTCACAACGCCAATGCCAGCCAAACATCATCTGGGTCCCGACGACAATGGTAAAGAGTTCGATCAAAAGGTATACTGCTCCATGATTGGTTCCTTACTTTATCTATGTGCATCTAGGCCAGATATTATGCTTAGTGTTTGCATGTGTGCTCGATTCCAAGCGGCACCAAAGGAATCGCATCACTTAGCTGTGAAGCGAATTCTTCGATATTTGGCTTACACCCCAACATTAGGATTATGGTATCCAAAGGGCTTAGAGTTTGATCTGGTTGGATTCTCAGATGCTGATTATGCTGGTGACAAGGTGGATCGCAAGTCTACATCAGGCACATGTCATTTTCTGGGACGATCACTTGTATGTTGGTCTTCAAAGAAGCAGAACCGTGTATCTCTCTCCACTGCTGAATCTGAATACATTGCTGCTGGATCTTGCTGCGCTCAGCTTCTATGGATGAAGCAAACACTCAAAGACTATGGCATTCATCTGAAGCAAGTGCCACTCTACTGCGACAACAAAAGCGCCATCAAGATTGCCAACAACCCAGTTCAGCACTCGAAGACAAAGCACATTGAAATTCGTCATCACTTTCTCAGAGATCATGTTGTGAAGGAAGATATTGATATTATACATGTCAACACTGAAGAGCAATTGGCAGATATCTTCACCAAGCCCTTGGATGAGAAGAGGTTTTGCAAGTTACGGTGTGAGCTAAATATCTTGGAATCCTCAAATGTCCTGTGATCAGGTACACATCCTAACACTTATGCATATTGATGACTTAGATGTGCAACACACGAAGTAAAGTATATCTTCAATCAATGAAGACTTACATTCTAAGTGTGAATACATTAATGTGGAATTTGACTTCGGAGCGCCACGATAATTGTGCGCCGTGTTTGGGTCTAATACTTCCTATACGGTGGGTAACGCCACCATCAAATTTTTCTATTTGAAGTGTTTCACTCATGGCGTTACGTTTGGTATGTATTCACATTTGGTTTGGCTTCAATCTCAACTTGTCTTCATGATTATCTTCACTATGTTGATTTGATTATCTTTCTCATATATATATATATATATATACTAGTGTTCTGTCCTCTACAGCATTCACTTATAGCTATGTCTTCTTGTTGAATCTTTTGAACTAAGTGAATGTGATCGGACCCTAACCTCTCTATGCTTTCTATCTCAAACTCTATCTCTCCAAATCATATGCATTCTATTGAAACTGTCGAATATCTTCTCTGCGTCCTTGTCAGCAGAAGATACAGAGACAAACATTAAGTCTGTTTTCAATGCTAAATCCTTTCACCTAAAACCCGGAGAAGTGGGAACGACCACCCGACAATCCAGGCGTGCGTGGGAACATGGAACAACCTCCGATATGTTGCATGATGGCCACGTGTCCTTCAGATGTGAATCGCCAGGGGCACCTGTGTAATAACACTGTGCCGTCCCTGTCCCTATAAATACATGCCTCACCACAGTCATTATCCTTTCTTCCACTCTCGCACAAACCCTAGCGCCACCACTAGCCATCGACGACGCTGGCGACGAAGCGCTTAGCTGCCGCGACCTCACCGACGTTGTCTTCACGTCGGCCACGAACATCGTCTTCTCCGCCGTCGCCGTAGGTGTCCTCCGTCTCCAAGTTAGGGCACGAACGATCGAACTGCTCGGCCTCCTCTCCCACTTCGTCTAGCAGTTCTTTGTGTGGTAAATAAAACTTCCTTTTTACGGCCCCTTTGATCCTATAGATTCATCACTTTCTACCACAAGCAGTTTCTGTTCACACAAGTTGGATCTATTTCATACTGCATCTCATAATATGCCTAGTATGTTCACTGATGCTTCACAAAGTAGTTAGATTCCTCACTTGTACTTATTCGTGGATTCGTACAAATCTGGAACCAACTCTCTATCTATGAGTGAATGTCTTCGCACTATGAGGTCAATGTCTTCTAAACTGATTTATCTTCGAAATCTTCTGAGAATGCATATGACCTCTTCCCCTTCCCTCACACCTTAATGTTGTCACAGGTACATGTCCATGGGAGAATCCCTTGGTTCTCATAGTCCGCATTCATTTGCAGAATTCTTACAGCATCATATAAATTCCCCGAAGCCAGTTCCTATTTGACGAGCAAGCGGAAGCCTTTGAAACCTTTGAACGTGTTGAAGCCATTCAGTTTGAAGTTCATGGCTACAGAGAAATCAGCAAGGAAGGGTGGCAGGCAGCGTCGAGGGGGAACATCAAGAGATCTGCCTGATGACCTCGTCAGAGCTGTACAAGACAGATCCAGAAGAGGATTACAATCAGCGCAAGACACGAATCCAATGGATTCGAAGATACTGGGCCGAGCAATGGTTCAAGTACAAGTTTGTTACCCAGGAATATGCTGAGAAGAATGCCATCAAGCGACCATGGGGAGACATCCTATACAGAAATCTTCAACCTAGGTCCAGAGATGAAGCCATTGAACAAGGCTTCTATCCCTGCATGGTCGGTGGACCATAGCCTGCGGATGCAGACCCCTTGTCATTGCTATGGTGTCGTGACGACAATCTGTTCAAGCGCAACTTCCAGTTTGCCAAGAATTCGGCTAAGCAAAACAAGAAGTCACTGGGACTAGACTTCAACCCTGGTCCTTCTGCTCCCCGTGCCGATGGCACCCGCGAAGCTGAACCCAATCTTGTTGGGCCCTTCTACAACCTGGAAGGTCTCATCACTCATATCATGGTTCAAGGGACAGCCGTGGATGAGCCTGCAGATGATGCTGAATCTGATGAAGCGCCTGCACCGCCAAAGCCAAAGAAACTGAAGAAGCCTAAAGCTTCAAAGTCTGCCTCAGCACCAAAAATCTCACGCGCGAAGCCACTGGCTACTGCACCTCCTGAACACAGTGTGCAGTCTGAAGACTTGTCACGCATCTCCAAGCTGTCGAGAGTGAAGATGCCCTTGCAACCCACCAGCCAAGAACTGACTGCTGCTGCTATTCTGCACAATGACACCATTGATCTATCCAGCGATGAAGATCTTGCAGATGACGCTCTTGAGCAACTCATTAAGAGCAAGGAAGAAGCAGAAATCTTCAATGATTTGCCTCTCTTTGACGTGGCAATCATCCACAACTTCATTGATGAGTGGTTTGACATGCCCAACCTCAGCTTTGAAGATCTGCAACTTCCAATTGGCCTCAGTGTCGCCTTCACTGGCACCATTGCTTTTGAGCTAGCTCTAGCTCAGCGCATCATTGAACTGAAGCAAAAGATCGACTATGAGAAAGCTCAGTTCAAGAAGCACATGGCCAAGCTCAGCGTGCAAGATGTGAAAAACTTCAAGATTATGCTGCACGAGCTCAAGGAAGCCTTTCTCAAGAAGCGTGAAGAAGCTAAAGGTTCTCGTGAGCGCATGAAGAGCCTGGCTGACAAGTGCGTGCAAGCCTACAATGAAGCTGAGAAGCGCAAGGCTCTTGGGCGTGCTGGCATTGATCCTAGGATGGCTGCAAAGAAGAAGAAGAAGCCAACTGTGGCCGAACCCGAAGCAACAAGGCAGGAAGAGCCACGCATAGTCTTCCCAAGTAGCATGACTGGCTCGAAGCCAAAGGTCAGGTCAACCGCTTTAGAACTGAAGAAGACGAGAACTGCTAAGGCTGAAGCCAGAAAAAGGAAAAATCTTGAAGCTTCTGATGTCGCTCCCTCCAAGAAGAAGCACAAAACCAAGAAAGATCGGGCTGCTCCCACAGAGCCCTTAGTTGTTGAACCTATCTCAATGGTTCGCCCTACATCTGAACACCACGAGCACCAACTGATTGTTCATGAGCTTGCTTCCACAGAGGCTCATGAAGCTGAAGACATCCCAGTAGTTGACCCCACCACTGCTGAAGACATTGGTCACCATGCCAATGTTGAAGATGATGAAGTCCTTCCTCAGATCGAGCACCAACTGGTATCATCGCCTGTGCTCACGCACAGCGAACTCATCAGCATTGGTCATCCTCTGACGCCAACTGCTCAGGATGCATCGTGGGATGATCACCCACAAAGACAAGACACTCCAAGCTCTCCCCAACCGCAAGCTACCCCAACAGTGCAACATGATGAGGACTATGAGGCCCAGCACACTCCATCTCCACAAGCGTCGCCCGTATTACGCAGGCTTCGCAAAGGATCAAGGCCCCAAGTCACTCCCACAATGCACGTGTCTGAATCCGAAGCCAAAATGGCTGAAGATGTTCCGGCTGCATCAGCCGATGAAGAAGAAGATGAAGAAGAAGCCCCAAGAGTTTCAAGAGTTGCTACACCCCTGTCTCACCAAGATGTTGTTCTCGAGGAGAACGTGACCGAACCTCCAGCTTCTGAAGTGGAGGTCAACAACCCTAAGGCGGCCACCAATATCGCCGCTGACGCCAATGACGTTGTCATGGCTGAAGCCAACGAGGCGCCTGAAGCCAATGAGGCGCCAGAAATCAATGCAACACCAGAAGTCAATGTTGAAGCACCTAAGGTCCAAGCACCTGAAGCACATGTGGTCCCTGAAGCCCATGAAGACAATGCCAATGCCCCTGTTCCCCCTCCAAGACCTCACACAATGGAGCTGGCATTTGATCGTGGACAGCCTGTTATGGTTTGATGGCTCATTCTGACTCCTCCGCCTGCTGCTGGTCCACAATTTGAGTACCACGTCGAGCACAGGCCTCAAGTCCAAAAGCCCAAGCCAAGACTTCCACGTTTCCCAGGCACTGCCACATCACCTGGGGTCTTCAATGCGAATGGCTTCGTGGCACATAATACCTTCTTCAACAGCTCCAAGAACCCCTATACAAAACCGCGCATTTCCTCAGATCGGTTCTGGAGCTATCAGCAGCGCCGCTACTATTCCTGTGTCCTATGCCATCAAGGGCGCATATTTCCACATATGCGCCTCGACTCTGAAGCTATAGCTAGTCTGCCTTGCCTCGAAGAAGCATTGGACTGTTTCAGAGATGTTGGTCTGTTGCAGTTCATCACTGACAAGGAGCACTGGAATGAAGAATTGCTGCTTCAATTCTATGCCACTCTTCATATTCGAGGCTACAACAGGGATCCGAAGACTTGGGTCCTTGAGTGGATGATAGGCAATGTCCATCATGAAGCTAAAGCTCTTGATATCATTGAGCTCACAGGCCTGCACACTCCTGGTGAATACTATGAACCAGGTTGTCAACAACATCAAAATGCCTTGGAAATCATCTTTCAGAAGCCAGAACCCAACATGAGTCAAATGCCGAGCATGATGAAGCCTCTGCCTCATGACGCTGAATACCCATCTGAGTTCTTTGTTGAAGACCTAGAGTACCTGCCTCGCACCATTTACCACATCATCAGGAAGACTCTATGGCCTGTCAAAGGACACTCATCTGCAGCGAAGCTTGAAGGAGCAATGAAGACTTTGGTTTTCTATATCTTCAATAGCATCAGCTTCAATGCTCAAGACTTCTTCATCAGGCAGTTGGCTGCGTGTGGCTCTGACATCTTTGGGTTGAAATTCTATGCTCCATGGGTCATGCGTCTGATCAAGCGTCACTCAGCCTTCAACTATCAGCCGTCTGCGCGCAATCATCTTATATTCTTGCCTGAGGTTGATCTACCAGTTGAAGCCATTTACCCAGAGCCTGCTAAGGATCCCATTTATCTTCACAATGCTGATCACCAAAGCTTCACCCAGCCCATTGAAGGAATTCCAGCAGTGTCTCGTGTTTATCCCCTTGCTGGAAACACACGTGCCCCTCGTGCTCAAACTGATGCCACTGGTAGCACCATTGCGCAAAGGCCTCAAAGACGATCTCGTGTCCTCAATGACCGAGAGCTTCTCATCGTGCTGCATCAGAAACAGGACAAACATCACGACTGGCTTAAGCGCCAGATGCAAAGCCTCTTGGTGGATGTCAACCGCATTCGCAATCTTGCCACCAAGAATGCCTTTGTCACTCATGAAACCTGTCGGAGGTCATGGAAGAGTTTGACCCTACTCAGTGCTGAAGCTGATATGCATGACGATGGCTTCACCGAACGCTTCAAGTTTGACTAAACTCCTCCCAGAAATGCTCACTTGCGTCGGACTCCCTCACTTGAAGACTTTGAATACTCGTCCTCAGCTGCGACCGTAAATGCCAGAGTCATCGATGACCAAGATGATGCAACTTCACCTCCTCCAACTTCAGCGCGTGTCGACACTGCACCAAGTTCATCTGCACCACCGGATCTCAACGACAACCCTGCTGCTTCGCCTGCACCTCATGGGAACAAGTAGGCGCTCTATGTCTTCAAACCTTTTTGGTCCTCACTGACAAAAGGGGGAGAAGCATATGAGTTGATAGTCTTCAAGCGGGTCCATATGGGTGGTTAATTTACTTATTGCTACTTTTGCCAAGTGCTTACAACTCTCGTTTTCGATACATTTGGTTCTTTGAGTTGTAACACTTAAACTCGATGGTCGTTTGCTACTTATTTGCTATTTTGTGATGCGATGATAAATTCCGCATGTGCGACGATAAATTCCACACTTAGATCATGTTGCAGACATCCATTTTTCATTATGCATGTCATTATCTTCGTTACATCATATCTTGCATAATGACTTGTCATCATAAGTTGAAGAGGATCTCCACAAGTACAACCTGCCATGTGCATTTGCATACCAAAAGCAAATTACTTATATGCACATCTTCAGGGGGGAGCCTTTGCCACTTATGAAGACAATAAGCTATCCTTTACAATTTCACATATTTTATTCCCCGTTGAAAACTTCAACCAGTTTGTCATCAATCACCAAAAAGGGGGATATTGTAAGTGCATCTAGTGCCACCCCTAGTTGGTTTTGGAGTATTGACGACAAACCTGGTTGAGGGACTAATGTGTTTGTGAGAATTGCAGGATAACACAGGTAGAAGTCCCTCATTGATTCGGTTTTCCTACCAGAGATGACCCCTAAAAATGAATGAAGACATTGAAGTCAAAGGTGGTATGTGAAGACATTCACATTGAAGACTATGACAAGAGAAGACATCGCATGAAGACTATGGAGCGCGAAGACTTAGTTGTTTCGTCGTTCTCTTTCTTCTTTGTTGAGTCATAGGAACCACCGTACTGTTAAGTGGGGTCCAAGAGAACCAGTCAGAATGACTAAAGTGATGCTTAACCAAAATCCTATGTCTTCGAGTGAAGACTATGAGAGCAAATCTTGTCCAGAGTTGGATAAGTCAGCTTTGCTTGTAGCCCAAGTAAAGTTGCCGTGTGTGTTTGAAATCTGACCGTTGGAACACGTGTCAGTTCCTTAGTGACCGAAGGTCATTTCAGACAAACCAGGTCGGGTTGCCTAGTGGCTATAAATAGCCCACCCCCTACAACCATAAACGGTTGGCTGCTCAGAGTTAGAGTACAGCTTTTGTCGTTTGAGAGCAACCCACCTCGATGCCTTTGAGAGAGAATTCCTTGCGAGGATAAAGCCCTAAACACCCAGAGCCAAAGAGTGTTAGGCATCACTTAAGTCTTCCTATCTGTGTGATCTAAAGACTTATTACACTTGAGGACTGTGAATCCTCCAGCCAGTTAGGCGTCGCGTTCTAAGCATCCAAGAGTCATTGTGGATCGCCGGTGAACGAAGTCTGTGAAGGTTTGGAAGTCTACCTTGAAGACTTACCAGAGTGATTGGGCGAGGACTGGGTGTCCTTAGCTCAAGGGGAATAAGGTGAGGATGAGGTCTTCTGAGTTGGATCTCAGCCTCCCTAACCAGACATATAGTTATTGCAGCAACTGGAACTGGTCCAACAAATCATTGTCTTCACCGAGTCACTGGTTTCATTCTTCCCTTCCCTTTACTTACTGTTGGTCCCTGTGAAGTCATTGTATGATTGCATTATCTTTTGTCTTCACTGAGTGACTGCTTTTTCTGATTGGCTTCACAATATCTTCCTACCTGATCTTTACTACCTAGCTGCTATTAGTCATTGTGCTTTCACTTCATTGAATACTTGACTATGGTTTGCCTAGTGTAGTCTACCTTCCGCTGCATGGTAATAGGTTTATTTCTATCGTCTATCTTCGAAACTTCCATGTTTTGAAGACTTTCATAAAAATCGCCTATTCACCCCCCTCTAGTCGATCACTAGCACTTTCAATATTGAATAACATTTAATTTCTTATCAACTCTTTGCCCTAAAACAGCACCTATAGCATAATCACTAGCATCACACATAATTTCAAAGGGTAAATTCCAATCAGGTGGCTGAACAATAGGTGCAGAGATTAATGCTTTCTTAAGTATTTCAAATGCTTCTACACAATCATCATCAAAAACAAATGATATATCTTTTTGTAATAAATTAGTCCGAGGCCGAGAAATTTTGGAGAAGTCCTTAATGAACCTCCTGTGAAAACCGGCATGACCAAGGAAACTTCTTATACCTTTGATGTCCTTGGGACATGGCATCTTTTCAATAGCATCAACCTTGGTTTTATCAACCTCAATACCTCTTTCAGAAACTTTATGCTCCAAAAAAATACCTTCATTCACCATAAAGTGGCACTTTTCCCAATTCAAGACAAGATTAGTTTCTTCACATCTCTGCAAAACTCGATCAAGGTTGCTTAAGAAATCATCAAAAGAGGATCCATAGACGGAAAAATCGTCCATGAAAACCTCACAAATCTTTTCACAAAAGTCAGAGAATATAGCCATCATGCATCTTTGAAATATAGCAGGTGCATTACATAAACCAAAAGGCATACGTCTATAAGCAAAAGTACCGAAAGGGCAAGTAAAAGTAGTCTTTGGTTGATCATTGGCTGACACAGGTATTTGAGAGAAACCAGAATAACCATCTAGAAAGCAAAAATGTGTATGTTTGGGTAATCTTTCTAGCATTTGATCGATAAAAGGTAAGGGGTAATGATCTTTTTTAGTAGCTTTATTTAATTTGCAGAAATCAATTACCATCCTATAACCTGTAATAATTCTTTGCGGGATCAACTCATCTTTATCATTAGGAATGACAGTAATACCTCCCTTCTTAGGGACACAATGGACAGGAGTTACCCACTGACTATCAGCAACGAGATAAATTATACATGCCTCAAGAAGCTTTAGTATTTCCTTTCTTACCACTTCCTTCATCTTAGGATTCAGCCGTCGTTGATGATCGTGAACTGGTTTGGCATCTTCCTCCAAATTTATTTTGTGTTGACACAGAGTGGGACTAATGCCCTTAAGATCATCGAGAGTATATCCAATAGCAGCACGGTGCTTCTTCAGAGTTTTCAATAATCTTTCTTCTTCATGCTCTGGAAGGTTAGCACTAATAATAACAGGATATATCTTTTTCTCGTCAAGATAAAAATATTTAAGAGTATCTGGTAAAGGTTTAAGCTCAAACACGGGATCACCCTTGGGTGGAGGAGGATCCCCTAGGATTTCAACAGGCAAATTATGTTTCAGGATGGGTTCCCGTTTAAAGAATACTTCATCTATTTCCCTTCTTTCATTCATAAACATATCATTTTCATGGTCTAGCAAATATTGTTCTAAAGGATCACTAGGAGGCACGGCAATAGAAGCAAGACCAATAATTTCATCTTTACTAGGCAATTCCTCTTCACGGTGTTGTCTACGAAATTTAGAGAAATTAAATTCATGAGACATATCACCTAAACCAGTAGTAACAACATCCTTTTTGCAATCTATCTTAGCATTAACTGTGTTCAAGAAGGGTCTACCAAATATAATGGGACAAAAGCTATCTTGTGGGGAACCAAGAACAAGAAAATCAGCAGGATATTTAGTTTTCCCACACAAGACTTCAACATCTCTAACAATTCCCATTGGTGAAATAGTATCTCTATTGGCAAGTTTAATTGTGACACCAATATCTTCTATCTCAACAGGTGCAATATCATGCATAATTTCTTTGTATAAGTTGTAAGGTATTGCACTAGCACTAGCACCCATATCACATATGCCATGATAACAATGATCTCCTATTTTAACAGAAATAATAGGCATGCCTACCACAGGTCTGTTTTTATCTTTAGCACAAGGTTTAGCAATTCTAGAAGTCTCATCAAGGAAGTGAATAACATGCCCATCAATATTATCAGAAAAGAGATCTTTAACAATAGCAATATCAGGTTCAACTTTAATTTGCTCAGAAGGTGTATAAGTTTTAATATTGCTTTTACGAACCACAGTTAAAGCTTTAGCATGATCTTTTATCTTAGCAGGAAAAGGTGGTTTCTCAGCATAAGCAGTAGGAACGATAGGATCATTATAAGTGATAGTCTTTTCTTCAACTTTAATAGGTGCAACTACTTTTACTTCTATGGGAGAATGATATTTAAACCAATTCTCCCTAGGGAGATCAACATGAGTAGCAAAAGATTCACATAAAGAAGCTACTATCTCAGAGTCAAGTCCATATTTAGTGCTAAATTTACAGATAACATGGGTATCCATAAAAGATTTAACACAATCAAACTTAGGTGTCATACCTGACTCCTTACCTTTGTCGAGGTCCCAATCTTCATAGTTGCGTTTAATTCTTTCCAATAAATCCCATTTGAATTCAATAGTCTTCGTCATAAAAGAGCCAGCACAAGAAGTATCGAGCATGGTGCGATTGTTATCAGAAAGCCGAACATATAAATTTTGAATAATCATTTCTCTGGAGAGCTCATGACTGGGGCATGAATATAACATTGATTTAAGCCTCCCCCAAGCTTGAGCGATGCTTTCTCCTTCGCGAGGCCATAGATTATATATATAATTCCGATCACGATGAACAAGATGCATAGGATAAAACTTCTGATGAAATTCCAATTTCAATCGTTTGTAGTTCCATGACCCCGTATCATCACATAGCCTATACCATGTCGATGCATCTCCCTTCAAATATAAAGGGAAGACCTTCTTTTTAATAACATCTCTGGGCACACCTGCAAGCTTAAATAATCCACAAACTTCATCCACATATATTAGGTGCTCATTAGGATGCTTTGTTCCATCTCCACCAAAAGGATTAGCTACCAGTTTTTCTAACATACCCGAAGGAATTTCGAAGCAAACATTTTAATTTTCAGTAGGTTCAGTAGGTTGAGGAGCAACTCTTTGCTCTACTTGTCGGGGTGAAGATACCCCGAAAAAGCCCCTCAGAGGATTACTTTCCATAGTAACAAGTGACAGTAAATTTCAGCACACTATATAAATTTTTCCTTACCAAATTACACCTACCAAAGGCGCTTCACTCCCCGGCAACGGCGCCAGAAAAGAGTCTTGATGACCCACAAGTATAGGGGATCTATCGTAGTCCTTCCGATAAGTAAGAGTGTCAAACCCAACGAGGAGCAGAAGGAAATGATAAGCGGTTTTCAGCAAGGTATTCTCTACAAGCACTGAAATAATAGGTGACAGATAGTTTTATGATAGGATAATTTGTAACGAGCAACAAGTAACAAAAGTAAATAAAGTTCAGCAAGGTGGCCCAATCCTTTTTTAGCACAGGACAAGCCTGGACAAACTCTTATATGATGTAAAGCGCTCCCGAGGACACATGGGAATATCGTCAAGCTAGTTTTCATCATGTTCATATGATTCGCGTTCGGTACTTTGATAAGTTGGTATGTGGGTGGACCGGTGCTTGGGTACTGCCCTTACTTGGACAAGCATCCCACTTATGATTAACATGTATTGCAAGCATCCGCAACTACAACAAAAGTATTAAGGTAAACCTAACCATAGCATGAAACACATGGATCCAAATCAGCCCCTTACGAAGCAACGCATAAACTAGGGTTTAAGCTTCTGTCACTCTAGCAACCCATCATCTACTTATTACTTCCCAATGTCTTCCTCTAGGCCCAAATAATGGTGAAGTGTCATGTAGTCGACGTTCACATAACACCACTAGAGGAGAGACAACATACATCTCATCAAAATATCGAACGAATACCAAATTCACATGACTACTAATAGCAAGACTTCTCCCGTGTCCTCGGGAACAAACATAACTACTCACAAAGCATATTCATGTTCATAATCATAGGAGTATTAATGTGCATATAGGATCTGAACATATGATCTTCCACCAAATAAACCAACAAGCATCAACTACAAGGAGTAATTAACACTACTAGCAACCCACAGGTACCGATCCCAGACTTGGAGACAAGAATTGGATACAAGAAATGAACTAGGGTTTTGAGAGGAGATGGTGCTGGTGAAGATGTTGATGGAGATTGCCCTCTCCCGATGAGAGGAGCGTTGGTGATGACGATGGCGATGATTTCCCCCTCCCGGAGGGAAGTTTCCCTGGCAGAACAGCTCCGCCAGAGCCCTAGACTGGTTCCGCCTCGTGGCGGCGGAGTCTCGTCCGGAAAGATGGCTTATGAATTTTTGCTCATAGAAAGACTCCATATAGCAGAAGATGGCCATCGGAGGGCCACCAGGGGGCTCACGAGGTAGGGGGCGCGCCCCCACCCTCGTGGGCAGGGTGTGGTCCCCCTGCTGAACTTCTTGCACTCACTATTTTTTATATATTCTGAAAACGTCTTCCGTGAAGTTTTAGGACTTTTGGAGCCATGCAGAATAGGTCTCTAATATTTGCTCCTTTTCCAGCCCAGAATCCCAGCTGTCGGCATTCTCCCTCTTTATGTAAACCCTGTAAAATAAGATAGAATAGGCAGAAGTATTGTGATATAATGTGTAATAACAACCCATAATGCAATAAATATCGATATAAAAGCATGATGCAAAATGGACGTATCATTCTTCCATTGACCGGATTTGGAGCCACTGAATCCGGTGTTGACTGTCGTATTCTCTGTATCATCATTGTTGCTCCGACGCTTATGTTTGTTGTGTCGGGGCCTTCCGTTGTCGTTTCGGGCTTCAGAAGTGCCGAGGTCACTGGTACTGTTACCGCTACGGGCTAGCCAGCTATCCTCGCCCGCGCAGAAGCGGGTCATTAGTGCTGTAAGGGCTACCATGGACTTCGCCTTTTCTTGGCCAAGGTGTCGGGCGAGCCATTCGTCGCAGATGCTATATTTAAAGGCCGCTAGGGCTTCAGCATCCGGACAGTTGACAATCTGGTTCTTTTTAATTAGGCACTTGGTCCAGAATTTCCTGGCCGACTCTTCGGGCTGTTGGACTATATGACTGAGGTCATTGGCGTCCGGAGGCCGGACAAGTGCCTTGGAAGTTGTCTCTAAAGGCATCTTCCAAGTCTTCCCAGCTTCCAATAGAGTTTTCTGGGAGGTTATTTAACCAGTGCCTAGCTGGCCCCTTAAGTTTTAGGGGAAGGTATTTGATGGCGTCTAGATCATCACCGCGAGCCATGTGTTGTTGAGAAGAAAATCTTCGATCCATATCGCGGGATCTATTGTGCCGTCGTATGATTCAATGTTCACGGGTTTAAACCCTTCAGGGAACTCGTGCTCCATTACCTCATTGATGAAGCATAGGGGGTGTGCGGTGCCTCTGTATCGGGCCAAGTCACGACGCAGTTCGGATGAAGTCCGTACGCGGTTTTCGGCCCGGGCGTGGTTATGCTTGTCGCGCCAGGCTTGATAGTCGTCCTCTCACGTCGGTGCATGCCCCCGCGATCCGTAGATTGATCTGGTCTGCCCTGTTCTATTTTCCAGGTCCTATCGTAGGTCATATGTGTATCCCAGAGCTATTGTTTCTCTACTTTTGCAGCGAGGTGGTGCAGGTTGGTGTTCGTCTTGAGTTGCCATTCTGTCCCGGCCACATGGTGGTCTATCAGGTCCATCAGCCGCATTACACACGGGTGGTATGGGATCCAACCCCTCGTCGTCGAATTGGGGTAGCAGCTTACGCTTCGGGTAACTCTTTTTTGGTCGCTCGAGGCCGTATTCTTCGGCTGCCAAGACATTAGTCCATTTGTCGTTGAGCAGGTCTTGGTCAGCTTGAAGCTTCTGTTGTTTCTTTTTTAGGCTTCTAGCCATGGCTATTAGTCGGCGCTTGAAGCGCTCTTGTTCGAGGGGTTCCTCTGGACGATAAAATCTTCGTCGCCGAGGCTTACATCGTCCTCGGAGAGTGGTAGATAGTTGCCGTCCTCTGAGTCATTGTTCCCTGTTTGTTCGTCAGGGTCAACTTGCCCGTCCCGCCGATCATCCTGTTCGGATGTTGGTTCGATGGGGTCTTCTTGGTCTTCGGCGTTCTCCGGAGTATCATTGTCTTCGGTGCCGGTATTGCTGTTCTTACCGCGACACGATTTAGACCGGCGCCGCTGACGTTGATGTTTCGGCGGTATCTCAGGAGGTTCATCCTCGACTGGGTTTTTCTCATCATCGTCGTCGCCGCTTTTAGGTGTATCCACCATGTATACGTCATACGAGGAGGTGGCCGTCCAATGTTCGGTGACCGGCGGGTTTTGGGCCTGCTCCTCTCCGGCATCATCGTCCATACCATCAATGTCTTTGGAGGCGTAATCAAGCATGTCGGTTAGGTCCTCGACAGTGGCTATGAAGTGGGTGGTGGGTGGGCAGTAAAATTCCCTATTTCCATCCCCTAGTCCGAGCTAGGCGTGATTCAGGAGCAGTTCCTCTGTGATGATGAGGGATCACATTAGGTCCAAAGCCTCGTTTAAGAGCGGGGTTTGGACTGGGTAGGAAGTTTCTGGGCCGAGCTCACATGACCCGGGCCTCCAGGGTTCGGAATTAGTGTCCGGAGAAGAGTCCGGCTTTGCAATGATTGCCAGAGATGCTATTCTCTCCGGTTTTTTAGTGTTGAGCTCTAAGGCCACAGAGAGTCAGGCGGGCTCTAGACTCCGTCTTCGGACCTGATGAAGTGCTCCGGATCTAAGGCCGAAGCGGTGGTTGGGGCCGCGAACCCTTGGAAGATCAAGTCTCCTTGGTTATTAGCGACATAGTTTATATTTCCAAAACTGATCTGGTGACCAGGGGCGTAGCTGTCGATCCGCTCCAGGTGGCCAACCGAGTTGGCGCGCAGTGCGAAGCTACCATATGCAAAGATCTGGCCGGGGAGAAAAAAAATCTCCTTTGCGGCAGCATTGTTGTAGATGATTGATGGAGCCGTCGAGCCTTTGGATGACGGCACAGTGGAACTCTCAATGAAAGCACCAATGTCGGTGTCAAAACCGGCAGATCTCGGGTAAGGGGTCCCGAACTATGCGTCTAAGGATCAAAGGTAACAGGAGACAGGGGACACGATGTTTACCTAGGTTCGGGCCCTCTTAATGGAGGTAATACCTTACGTCCTTCTTGATTAACTTTGATGAGTATAGGAGTTACAAAAGTTGATCTACCACGAGATCGTAATGGCTAAACCCTAGATGTCTAGACTATATGATTATGATTGCCTTTACGGACTAAACCCTCCGGTTTATATAGACACCGGAGGGGACTAGGGTTTGTATAGAGTCGGTTTACAAAAAGGGAATCTTCATATCCGTACGCCAAGCTTGCCTTCCACGCCAAGGAGAGTCCCATCCGGACACGGGGGAAAGTCTTCCTTTTATATCTCCACGGCCCATTAGTCCGGCCCATATCACATAGCCCGGACGCCCGAGGACCCCATAATCTTGGACTCCCTCACTCCTTCTCCCTCTCATTCCCCCTTTTCCCCTCTGATAAAAGAAAGGGGGGCCGAATTGGACTAGGAGCCGAAGTGGGACTCCTCCCACTTGGGGCGCCCCTAGGCCGGCCTCTTCCCCTCTCCCTCCTTTATATACGGGGGCCGGGGGCGCCTCCAACACACAACAATTGTTCCTAGCCGTGTGCGGTGCCCCCCTCCACCGTTTACTCCTCCAGTCATATTGTCATAGTTCTTAGGAGAAGCCCTGTGCGGATCACTTACAAATCACCATCACCACACCGTCATGCTAACGAAACTCTCCCTCGACACTTTGCTGGACCAAGATTTCGAGGGGAGTCATCGAGCTGAATGTGTGCCGAACTCGGAGGTGCCATATGTTCGGTACTTGATCGGTTGAATCAAGAAGACGTTTGACTACATCAACCGCGTTAAACTAATGCTTCCTCTTTTGGTCTACAAGGGTACGTGGACATAATCTCCCCCTCTCGTTGCTATGCATCTCCTAGATAGCTCTTGCATGATCGTAGGAAATTTTTGAAATTGCATGCTATGTTCCCCAACAATGGTGTTATTAGACGTTGTGTACCTGAGCATGAACATGAACATATCCTACGCAAGTGTCACTCCGAGGCCTACGGAGGACACCATCCTAGAGATAGAACGGCACACAAGGTATTACAATCTGGTTTTTAATGGCCTACTCTCTTCAAAGATGCCCCTAAGTATGTCCTGTGTTGTGATGAATGTCAAAGAATTGGTAATATTAGTAGACGTCAGGAAATGCCCATTAATTATTCACTTTTTATTGAACCATTTGATGTCTGGGGTTTTGATTATATGGAACCTTTTCCTTCCTCTAATGGGTATACACATATTTTAGTTGTTCTTGATTACGTTATTAAGTGGGTAGAAGTTATTCCAATTAGTACTGCTGATCATAACACTTCTATTAAAATGCGTAAAGAAGTTATTTTCCCGAGGTTTGGAGTTCCTAGATATTTAATGACTGATGGTGGTTCGCATTTTATTCATGGTGCTTTCTGTAAATTGCTTGCAAAATATAATGTCAACCATACAATGGTGTAGTGAGGTGCTATACAAATGGTTTTTAACCCCTTTCCGCGACGACATTTGGAACCATCGCCAAGCGAGTGTGGGCGATAGGGGGGTCCTTCCCACACGACCCAGAAACCGTTGGGGATATGCCCTCCTGGCACACACGCTCGGCAAAATGAGGTCGTGTGTGACCGGCGAGCGATCTAATACGGTTATACATACAATAGTGCTAAAAAATAAAATTATATAGGCGAAATCATTTCCGGTCATAAGTACATCCCACATAGTCAGTCCCCGCTAGACGTTTCTGTTCGTATATACATCCCACACTGTCGCTCCAAGGAAAACGTTTCCGTTCGCAGGTACATCACACACGATATTAACAATTTTATCGTTTGCGTTATTGAATGCATCAAACATGGTGCGTAGAAGAAACTGTGTGCCAAAGGTTGTCCATCACGCACAGTTTTTATGTGGTAAACATTTGTGCAGGGTGTCCTAACGCAAAAAAATTTCAAGAGAAGGTCATGTGTGATTGTTCATTGATCCAACACGGTTTATTCTTAGAAACTGTGTGCGTTGCCTGAGGTCATCGCCAATGGTATTTTCTCAACAACCGTTTGCAATAGCAAAACCCAATTAGCAGGCTAATTCACCATTAGCACGCTAATTCGCCATTAGCATGCTAATTCTCCATTAGCATGCTAATTGCTCTATTATTAATAATCCATTTATTAATCTAATTGACATTCATATTAAGCACATAATATATTTCATTTCCATATTAAGGAAGTAGGATTTCATAATTGAAATACATCAGAGTACACCATGATATAGCTTCAGCACTCAGTTACCCCATTACACAACTGCACCAGCACCCAGTTCCACATGCAACATGTAGAACCTTTCAAAATTAGCATCATAGATGATACATAGACATATGCATCTCATCTGGAAAACTGCTGAAGTGGAAGGCGAATATTGAGCCTTCATTCATGTGGAAGGTCTTTGCAACTTTAGGCCAGTGCTTGTGGATGATTGACTGTCCGTCCTTCGTCCTCTTCAGGAACACTTCAATATTGAACCGTGGGTGTTGTATGAAACCCTTCCTCACCTCCTGGCCATAGAGGTGGTTTGAGAAGTAATCATCAGTGAACTGCTTTGGAAAGGCCTGAAAATAAGGATGTGCATAAATATCTTCTCTATATTGGAAATGGGGGCAAAGGAATAAAAAAGGCAAGGTATAATAGTTAGTACCATCTTGTAGTGAACTGCTGATTCTTCATTGTGCAGACAAAGATCATGTTGTTTTTTGTCGCTAATTTCTTTATCCTAACAATCTTTCTGAGTTTCTTGACTTGAGTGATATTCATGGACAACTCATTTCCCCATGTGCAAAAAGGGTCGAATAGTGGGTCAAAACCTCTGACACCAGGACCTACATGTGCAAGACCAAATTGTTAAAAACCTAAATATTAGAATGGTTCATGCAATTGCACAATAATGTGCTATTGGAGAATGGACCATGCACGTGTTAACCTCGATTGTAAACCTCAGTGCTTCCCATTGTTTCCCTCCAACACATATAAGGTAGTTAGTCATCTGGTTAACTAAGGGTTCGCATGCTATCAGTAAAATATGTTGATGAAAAATAAGCACATTGCATATTCATCAGATTAATTCAAGCCACATGGAAAACCCATTTATCCAAACTAAGCATGATTAAGATCTAGGAAATATAGCACTTGTATATGTTTCTCAAGTATTAAGTGCAGCCAAATTCGATTTATTCCTCACATGCAAAACAATACAAAATTATACCCACGACAATTGGACATCGCATTACAGAATTGAACCAAGCAGCTAACTAAACACCACAACAAATGAACCAAACATTAACTGAGCACAACATTGCACAATATAACATACTCCTAATAGAAGATCAGATAGTTAACCAAACAAACATGCTTAACAACTGGAAATATAGCAATTGTATTTGTTTCTCATGTATTTAGTACAACCAAATTCGATATATTTTTCACATGGTATACAATAACAAAATGCACCCACAACAATTGGACATCACATTGCAGAATTGAACCAAACAGTTAACTAAACACCACAACAAATGAACCAAACATTAAATGAGCACCACATTGCACAATGTATAACATACTAGAAGATTACAGAGTTAACCAAATTAAGCATGCTTGATAACATGGAAATATAGCTATTGTATTTGTTTCTCATGTATTTTGTAAAGATAAATTCGATTTATGTCTCACATGGAAGACAATATAAAATTCTACCCACGACAATTGGACATCGCATTGCAGAATTGAACCAAGCAGTTAACTAAACACCACAACAAATGAACCAAACATTAACTGAGCACCAAATTGCACAGTATAACATACTCCTAATAGAAGATTCGACAGTTAACCAAACCAAGCATGCTTAAAAACTTGGAAATATAGCAATTGTATTTGTTTCTCATGTATTTACTAGAGCCAAATTCAATTTATTTCTCACATGGTATACAATAACATAATGCACCCACAACAATTGAACATCGCATTGCAGAATTGAACCGAATAGTTAACTAAACACCACAACAAATGAACCAAACGTTAACTGAGCACCACATTGCACAACATAACATACTCCTAATAGAAGATCAGACAGTTAACCAAACCAAGCATGCTTAACAACTTGGAAATATAGCAATTGTATTTGTTTCTCATGTCTTTACTACAACCAAATTCGATTTATTCCTCACATGGTATACAATAATAGAACGCACCCATAACAATTTAACATCGCATTGCAGAATTGAACCAAACAGTTAACTAAACACCACAACAAATGGACCAAACATTAACTGAGCACCACATTGCACAATATAAAATACTCCTAATAGAAGATCAGATAGTTAACCAAACCAAGCATGCTTAACAACTTGGAAATATAGCAATTGTATTTGTTTCTCGTGTATTTACTACAGCCAAATTCAATTTATTCCTCACATGGTATACAATAACAGAATGCACCCACAACAATTGAACATCACATTGTGGAATTGAACCAAAGTTAACTAAACACCACAACAAATGAACCAAACGTTAACTGAGCACCACATTGCACAATATACCATACTCCTAGTAGAAGATCAGACAGTTAACCAAACCAAGCATGCTTAACAACTTGGAAATATAGCAATTGTATTTGTTTCTCATGTATTTAGTACAGCCAAATTCGATTTATTTCTCACATGGTATACAATAATAGAATGCACTCACAACAATTGAACATCACATTGCAGAATGGAACCAAACAGTTAACTAAACACCACAACAAATGAACCAAACATTAACTGAGCACCACATTGCACAATGTATAACATACTAGAAGATCAAACAGTTAACCAAACCAAGCATGCTTGACAACTTGGAAATATAGCAATTGTATTTGTTTCTCATGTATTTTGTAAAGAAAATTTGATTTATTTCTCACATGGAAGACAATACAAAATTGCACCCTAAAGAATTGAACATCAGATTTACAGAATTGAACCAAACAGTTAACTGAACACGACAACTAATTAACCAAACAGTTAATAAGTCAGCACCACATTGCACGACATATAGAACATATACACTAGAGCAACAGATTGCATGGTAAAAGTAGATAGCGCAGTTCACTAGAATTTGTTAAGGAAAGGCAGTAGCTAGCAAACTGAACATGGGTTCTTATAGTGAGCTAATAAGATAAGCTACTCCTCATTGTCGGAGATATCGATGACGATTGGCTCCTTGGACATGGAAGAGGGCGAGGCCTCCGCATCGTGGGTGCCGTCGTCGTAGTGGTGAGTTGCCTGGGATGCTCTAGGCACCAACCTGCTGGCTCTCGAGTTGAGGTAAGCACGTGCATGCTGAGAAAACACCTCATAGTCTTTGTCAAAGGCACCGAGGGTGGCCTCGAGAAAACACCACGAATTATCGTTTAAAGCAGCCGACCGCATCGCGCATCGGCGCGCGAGGCGTCGACGGCGGCCTCGACGGCGAGGTGCTCCTCCAAGATCTGGGGGTCGGCACGAATGGCAGCCATCGCGACCTCATCCGTGTGTGTGGTCGCGATTTGCTTCTCCGCCGCCAAATGCTCCTTGAGCTCCTGGCTATACTGTGTGCACCATGGCTTAGGGCAGCGCTTATTTGGTGGAGGGGTCGGTGATTTGGGTGGAAGGTGTCGCGCTGGCAGTCAGGGCATGTGGGATGTGGAAGGAGGAGGAGGATGGGGGTCTGGTGTGGATTACCTGCCTGGATAGACGAGGCCGAGCAGCGTGAAGGAGGGTCGCCGGCAAGGGGGTGGCGCTGCAAGTAAGGAGTGAATGTTTCAACTTGGAAATGAATGCGGAAATAGGGGAAATGTGGCTTTTGGTAAGGGGGAGGGGGTGGGGAGGTAGATATTTCCGCGGAAGCCGAAAATTTGAAATCGGTTCAGCAAAAAAACTGGCGTGGAAAGTATCATCAGACAAGGTCCCTTATTCAGAACTGTGTACGATATGTGAACATCACAAACGATTCAGATAGCTTAACCCGTGTGTGATGAGTTTGAACGTTAGAACTTTTGGTTCCAATTTCCCTGATTACAGTGGTCATCCACTTCATTGCATAATTTGGGTACACAGCACACCCACACTTCTTAATCGAGCAAGTTCAGCAATTAAACAGAGCTAGCTGGCCTAAACATTACTCTAACAAATAAAAGACCGGAACTCTCAATTAAAAAAAAGAAAGAGTACTACTACGGCTAGTGCTCATCAATCTCCACCGCCTCATCCATGTCTAGCTCGCGCCCGACTGTCTCCTGGGGAAGGGGCTCCAAGGCATCCATCGCACCATACTCGGCAAGCATCTCGCCATCCGCGTCCGCCATCTCTTTGGAAAAGGCCGCCACGAGCTGGGCGTGGGCGGCCACGATCTGGGCTTGGACAGGCTCCATCGTCGCAAGGTATGCGATGGAGAAACGGACGGCTGCTCGAATGCTCTCGGCGATTGCCAACTCTTCGGCCGTGGGTTGCCGACTGTTGTTGGAGAAGCTTTGTTCGATTTGTGCAGTGACCGCCATGAGCTGTGCGTGGGAGGCCTCGACATGTTTGTGGGCGGCCTCCATCAGGGCTAAGGCTGCCGCTGCGGAACGGACAGCTGCTATGCCGCTCTCGCCAGTTGCTATCCCCGAGGCAGATGTTGCTGCCGCCACCTGAGAAGCAACATCGGCCATTTGGGCTGCCTTGGCTGCCCGGTCGCAGATTGCGGCCATGCTCATGCACCTTGTTAGCACACGCATGGCGGCTGTGGCCGCGCTCTCGCCGGAGTGGGCTGCCGAAGTTGCCCTCACGACGCGGGTCCATGTCCCCATCTTTAACCGGCGACGATTGAATAGTGAAATGATATTTGGGGAGCGAGCTAGTGTGCTTGACACACCGGCTATGGACTGTAGCCGACGCACCTTCTCGCGTAAGCCATAGGCGTACTATACACTGATGGTGCTCCAGGATATTTTGTACCGCATCTCACACGGTTGGTGATAATAAACAGTGTGGGATCTACTTGATTTTTCATCTTGATTTGAATTAGATAACAAGGTCACAACAGCAATGGACGGTGTTTGAATTGCTAGACCTTTTATCTGTAGTGAACATGCAACTATATGTGTGTCGTAAAAAAATTGGAATTATTCAGGGTTTGTTTGAAAATTTTATACATTAAATTGGTTTTCTAGCCATTTCAGGTGCATAATTCAAAATTAAAGCACATGCACATGCTCTGGTGCACCAACATGGATTGTAAAATCATATATGTGTCCATGGGTTTATACTTATGTCCCATGCAAGAAATCGGGATGAATTTCGAACACTATGACATCATGGCTCTCCGGCAAATGTTGAGGTACTTGCTTTTGTAATTCTATTAAACCCAAAAACCGTCTGAAATTCATGAACCTTGGCATGCTATCATGGAATGGAATCAACATGCTGGGGTAAAAAATATTGTCCCATTTGGGACAGGTTATGGTATAAGCATCTCACAAACCAGGGCTTCTCACAAGAAGCCTCATGGTTCCATTAGGGAAATGTGTCACTTTTGTGGACCAAACGATATTTGTCGCCTCTTCTTCCTTTCAATTTTTTCCTGGTGTCAACATAGAACAACAGGAGTGTCGTGTTAAATTTTGGATTTTTTCGGGGATCGTTTGAACATTTTTATATGTTAATTGAGTTTTCTGGGCATTTATGTGCATAATTCAAAATTGAACTACATGCACATGCTCTAGTCCATAAAAACGGGTTGAAACTCAAATGTTTGTCCTTGGTTGCAAGATTAGGTCACATGCAAGAAATGACAACGAATGTCAAACACCTTGACACTATCGCTCGGCCGCTAACATTGAGATACAAGGTTTTAAAATTCTAGTAAATCAAAAACTCGTCTAAAATTCATGAAAATTGACATGATATCATGGAACGGCAGCAACATGCCGTGGTAAAAGTATTATCCCATTTGGGGCAGGTGTGGGTATAAGCTTCTCGCAAACCAGAGCTTCTCTCACAACAAGCCTGATGGTTTCGCTAGAGTACGTGCCACCTTGGGGGACGAAACGATATCTGTTGCCTCTTCTTACTTTCAAAATGTTTCTTGTGTCAACGTAGAACAACTCGGGTGTTGTGTCAATTTTTGGGATTTTTCGAGGCACGCTTGGACATTTTTATACATTAACTTAGTTTTCTACGCATTCATGTGCATAATTCAAATTTGAACTACAAGCACATGCTCTAATGCATATAAATTAGTTGAAAATTCAAATCTGTGTCCTTCGTTGCATGCTTAGGTCCCATGCAAGAAATGGGAATGAATGTCAAACACCCTGCCACCGTCACTCGGCCGCAAACATTGAGATACCTGGTTTTTAAATTCTAGTAAATCCAAAGCTTGTCTGAAATTTATGAAACTTGGCATGGTATCATGGAGCGGCATCAACATGCCGTAATAATTTATTTGTCCCATTTGGGGCAGGTTTGGGGATATGCTTCTCACAACAAGCCTGATGGTTTCGGTAGGGAACGTCCCACCTTTGGGGACGAAACGATATCCCTTGCCTCTTATTGCTTTCAATTTTTTTTCTCATGTCAACAAATAACAACAAGAGTTTTGTGTCAATTTTTGGGATTTTACAGGGTTCATTTGGACAGTTTTATGCATTAATTGAGTTTTCAATGCATTTATGTGCATAATTCAAATTTGAACTACATGCACATGCTCTAATGCATATAAATTGGTTGAAAATTCAAATATGTGTCCTTGGTTGCACGCTTAGGTCCCATGCAAGAAATGGGAATGAATGTCAAACACCCTACCACTGCACTCGGCCGCAAAAATTGAGATACCTGGTTTCTAAATTCTAGTAAATCCAAAACTCGTCTGAAATTCATGAAACTTGGTATGCTATTGATGTCTACTACACAACCTTCTTCTTGTAGACTTTGTTGGGCCTCCAAGTGCAGAGGTTTGTAGGACAATTGCAAATTTCCCTCAAGTGGATGACCTAAGGTTTATCAATCCGTGGGAGGCGTAGGATGAAGATGGTCTCTCTCAAGAAACCCTGCAACCAAATAACAAAGAGTCTCTTGTGTCCCCAACACACCCAATACAATGGTAAATTGTATAGGTGCACTAGTTTGGCGAAGAGATGGTGATACAGGTGCAATATTGATAGTAGATAATGGTTTTTGTAATCTATAAATATAAAAACAGCAAGGTAGCAAGTGGTAAAAGTGAGCACAAACGGTATTGCAATGCTAGGAAACAAGGCCTAGGGTTCATACTTTCACTAGTGCAAGTTCTCTCAACAATAATAACATGATTGGATCATATAACTATCCCTCAACATGCAACAAAGAGTCACTCCAAAGTCACTAATAGCGGAGAACAAATTAAGAGATTATGGTAGGGTACGAAACCACCTCAAAGTTATTCTTTCCGATCGATCTATTCAAGAGTTCATACTAGAACAACACCTTAAGACACAAATCAACCAAAACCCTAATGTCACCTAGATACTCAAATGTCACCTAAAGTATCCGTGGGTATGATTATACGATATGCATCACAGAATCTCAGATTCATCTATTCAACCAACACAAAGAACTTCAAAGAGTGCCCCAAAGTTTCTACCGGAGAGTCAAGACGGAAACGTGTGCCAACCCCTATGCATAAGTTCACGAGGTCACGGAACTCGCAAGTTGATAACCAAAACATACATCAAGTGGATCACGTGATATCCCATTGTCACCACAGATAAGCACATGCAAGACATGCATCAAGTGTTCTCAAATCCTTAAAGACTCAATCTGATAAGATAACTTCAAAGGGAAAACTCAATCCATTACAAGAGAGTGGAGGGCGAGAAACATCATAAGATCCAACTATAATAGAAAAGCTTGCAATACATCAAGATCGTATCACCTCAAGAACACGAGAGAGATAGAGAGATCAAACACATAGCTATTGGTGCATACCCTCAGCCCCGAGGGTGAACTACTCCCTCCTCGTCATGGAGAGCGTCGGGATGATGAAGATGGCCACCGAAGAGGGATTCCCCCTTTGGCAGGGTGCCGGAACAGGGCCTCGATTGGTTTTTGGAGGCTACAGAGGCTTGCGTCGGCGGAACTCCCGATCTATTCTGCTCCCCGGTGTTTTTAGGGTATATGGACATATATAGGCGAAAGAAGTCGGTCAGGGGAGCCACGAGGGGCCCACGAGGGTGGGGGCGCGCCCAGGGGGGTAGGGCGCGCCTCCCTGCCTCGTGGATTCCTCGAAGCTTCCCTGACGTCTACTCCAAGTCTCCTGGATTCCTTCCATTCCAAAAATAACTCTCCCGAAGGTTTCATTCCATTTGGACTCCGTTTGATATTCCTTTTCTTCGAAACACTGAAATAGGCAAGAAAACAACAATTTGGGCTGGGCCTCTGGTTAATAGGTTAGTCCCAAAAATAATATAAAAGTGTTTAGTAAAGCCCATAAACATCCAAAATAGATAATATAATAGCATGAATACTTCATAAATTATAGATTCGTTGGAGACATATCAGCATCCCCAAGCTTAATTCCTGCTCGTCCTCGAGTAGGTAAATGATAAAAGAAAGAATTTATGAAGTGTGAATGCTAGCAGGTGCACAAGTTTGATCAATGGTAATTTCAACCACCTTTTCTAGCATCATTATATATCATAACAGTAGCTCAACTCATAGGACTTCTCATGATCAAGTAACAAGCTATTCACAGGTTCAAGTATAGATCATAAACTTTCTTGAAAACTAACAAACCATGTTATTAGTCATCAAACAATTACAATTCATCTTATTTTCATGAAGGGTCTATGTCAGAGCTTTGATTCAGCAAACTTCACATACTCAACTATCATTTAGTCTTTCATAATTGCTAACACTCACATGATATTTATGGGTTCAAAGTTTTAATCAGACACAGAGAAAGATAGGGGCTTATAGATTTGCCTCCCAACCTTTTACCTCAAGGGTTATGTCAACAATAATAGTTCATGATGCCTTACATCCAATTGGATATATATATCAGGATCTTTTCAACACAATGTGCTTGCCAAAGGATAAAATGTAAAAAGGAAAGGTGAAGATCACCATGACTCTTGCATAAGGTATAAGACAAGAATAAAAGATAGGCCCTTCGCAGAGGGAAGCAGAGGTTGTCATGCGCTTTTATAGTTGGATGCACAAAATCTTAATGCGAAAGAACGTCACTTTATATTGCCACTTGTGATAGGGACCTTTATTATGCAGTCCGTCGCTTTTATTGCTTCCACATCACAAGATCGTAAGCTTATTTTCTCCACACTAATAGATCATACATATTTAGAGAGCAATTTTTATTGCATGCACCGATGACAACTTGCTGGAAGGATCTTACTCAATCCATAGGTAGGTATTGTGGACTCTCATGGCAATACTGGTTTAAGGGATGTTTGGAAGCACAAGTAGTATCTCTACTTGGTGCAAAGAATTTGGCTAGCATGAGGAGGAAAGGCAAGCTCAGCATGTTGAATGATCCATGACAATATACTTTATTTCGGATATAAGAAAACATAACCCATTACGTTGTCTTCCTTGTCCAACATCAACCTTTTAGCATGTCATATTTTAATGAGTGCTCACAATCATAAAAGATGTCCAAGATAGTATATTTATATGTGAAATCTCTCTCCCCTCAATATTCTTTCATGAATTGTTCAAGTGACCAATACAATGTTTGCTAACCTTCAATAAATTTACCACTTCTATTTCTTATATGTGAAGTCATTACTCCCCATGGGATAAGCATATATAATTTCAAATTTATGATATTCAAATCATTCAACTATTTACTCATAGGATATAAGTGAATGATGTCTACTACACAACCTTCTTCTTGTATACATTGTTGGGCCTCCAAGTGCAGAGGTTTGTAGGACAGTAGCAAATTCCCCTCAAGTGGATGACCTAAGGTTTATCAATCCGTAGGAGGCGTAGGATGAAGATGGTCTCTCTCAAGCAACCCTGCAACCAAATAACAAAGAGTCTCTTGTGCCCCCAACACACCCAATACAATGGTAAATTGTATAGGTGCACTAGTTCGGCGAAAAGATGGTGATACAAGTGCAATATGGATAGTAGATAATGGTTTTTGTAATCTGAAAATATAAAACAGCAAGGTAACTAATGATAAAAGTGAGCATAACGGTATTGCAATGCGTTAAAACAAGGCCTGGGGTTCATAGTTTCACTAGTGCAAGTCCTCTCAACAATAATAACATGATTGGATCATATAACTATCCCTCAACATGCAACAAAGAGTCACTCCAAAGTCACTAATAGCGGAGAACAAACGAAGAGATTATGGTAGGGTACAAAACCACCTCAAAGTTATTCTTTACGATCAATCCGTTGGGCTATTCCTATAAGTGTCACAAACAGCCCTAGAGTTCGTACTAGAATAACACCTAAAGACACAAATCAACCAAAACCCTAACGTAACCTAGATACTCCAATGTCACCTCAAGTATCCGTGGGTATGATTATACGATATGCATCACACAATCTCAGATTCATCTATTCAATCAACACATAGAACCTCAAAGAGTGCCCCAAAGTTTTTACCGGAGAATCACGACGAAAACGTGTGCCAAACCCTATGCATAGGTTCATGGGCGGAACCCGCAAGTTGATCACCAAAACATACATCAAGTGAATCACGTGACATCCCATTGTCACCAAAGATACGCACGGCAAGACATACATCAAGTGTTCTCAAATCTTTAAAGACTCAATCCGATAAGATAACTTCAAAGGGGAAATCAATCCATTACAAGAGAGTAGAGGGGGAGAAACATCATAAGATCCTACTATAATAGCAAAGCTCGCGATACATCAAGATCGTGCCAAATCAAGAACATGAGAGAGAGAGATCAAACACATAGCTACTGGTACATACCCTCAGCCCCGAGGGAGAACTACTCCCTCCTCGTCATGGAGAGCACCGGGATGATGAAGATGGCCACTGGAGAGGGATTGCCCCCTCTGGCAGGGTGCCGGAACGGGTCAAGATTGGCTTTCGGTGGCTACGGAGGCTTCTGGCTGCGGAACTCCAGATCTATTGTGCTCCTCGATCGTTTTAGATTATATGGAGATATATAGACGGAAGAAGTATGTCAGGGGGGCCACGAGGGGCCCATGAGGGTGGAGGGCGCGCCTAGGGGGGTGGGCGCGCCCCCTACCTCGTGGCTTCCTCGAAGCTCCCTTGACGTGGACTCCAAGTCTCCCGGGTTGCTTTCCTTCCAAAAATAAGTTTCGTGAAGTTTCAGGTCAATTGGACTCCGTTTGATTTTCCTTTTCTGCGATACTCTAAAACAAGGAAAAAACAGAAACTGGCACTGAGCTCCGGGTTAATAGGTTAGTCCCAAAAATAATATAAAAGTGTGTAATAAAGCCCATAAATATCCAAAACAGAAGATAATATAGCATGGAGCAATCAAAAATTATAGATATGTTGGAGACATATCAGCATCCCCAAGCTTAATTCCTGCTCGTCCTCGAGTAGGTAAAAGATAAAAACAGAATTTTTGATGTGGAATGCTAATTGGCATAATTTCAATGTAGTTCTTCTCAATTTTGGTATGAATATTCAGGTCCGAAAGATTCAAGATAAAAGTTCATATTGACATAAAAATAATAATAGTTCAAGCATACTAACTAAGCAATTATGTCCTCTCAAAATAACATGGCCAAAGAAAGTTCATCCCTACAAAATCATATAGTTTAGTCATGCTCCATTTTCGTCACACAAGAATGCTCTCATCATGCACAACCCCGATGACAAGCCAAGCAATTGTTTCATACTTTAGTAATCTCAAACCTATAAACTTTCACGCAATACATGAGCGCGAGCCATGGATATAGCACTATGGATGGAATAGAATATGATGATGGGGGTTATGTATAGAAGACAAAAAGGAGAAAGTCTCACATCAACGAGGCTAATCAATGAGCTATGAAGATGCCCATCGATTGATGTTAATGCAAGGAGTAGGGATTGCCATGCAACGGATGCACTAGAGCTATAAATGTATGAAAGCTCAACAAAAGAAATTAAGTGGGTGTGCATCCAACTTGCTTGCTCACGAAGACCTAGGGAACTTGAGGAGGCCCATTGTTGTAATATACAAGCAAGTTCTATAATGAAAAATTCCCACTAGTATATGAAAGTGACAAAACAAGAGACTCTCTACCATAAAGATCATGGTGCTACTTTGAAGTACAAGTGTGGAAAAAGGATAGTAGCATTGTCCCCTTTTTTATATTTTTTTTATTTGGCCTTTTTTGCCTTTCCCTTTTTTTGGGCTTTCTATTTTTTTGGACAATGCTCTATTAATGATGATCATCACACTTCTATTTATTTACAACTCAAGAATTACAACTCGATACTTAGAACAAGATATGACTCTATATGAATGCCTCCGGCGGTGTACCGGGATAGCAATGATGCATGAGTGACATGTATGAAAGAATTATGAATGGTGGCTTTGCCACAAATACGATGTCAACTACATGATCAAGCAAAGCAATATGACAATGATTAAGCGTGTCATAATAAACGGAATGGTGGAAAGTTGCATGGCAATATATCTCGGAATGGCTATGGAAATGCCATAATAGGTAGGTATGGTGGCTGTTTTGAGGAAGATATAAGGAGGTTTATGTGTGAAAGAGCGTATCATATCACGGGGTTTGGATGCACCGGCGAAGTTTGCACCAACTCTCAATGTGAGAAAGGGCAATGCACGGTACCGAAGAGGCTAGCAATGATGGAAGGGTGAGAGTGCGTATATTCCATGGACTCAACATTAGTCATAAAGAACTCACATAATTATTGCAAAAATATACAAGTCATCAAAAACCAAGCACTACATGCATGCTCCTAAGGGGGATAGATCGGTAGGAAAAGACCATCGCTCGTCCCCGACCGCCACTCATAATGAAGACAATCAAAGAACACCTCATGTTTCAAATTTGTTACATAACGTTTACCATACGTGCATGCTACGGGACTTGCAAACTTCAACACTAGCATTTCTAAAATTCACAACTACTCAAATAGCACGACTTTGATATTATTACCTCCATATCTCAAAACAATCATCAAGCATCAAACTTCTCTTAGTATTCAACACACTCATAAGAAAGTTTTTACTAGTCTTGAATACCTAGCATATTAGGATTATTTAAGTAAATTACCATGCTATTTAATACTCTCAAAATAATGTAAGTGAAGCATGAGAGTTCATCTATTTCTACAAAATAAAACCACCACTGTGCTCTAAAAAGATATAAGTGAAGCACTAGAGCAAAAGACAAACTACTCCGAAAGATATAAGTGAAGATCAATGAGTAGTCGAATACTTATGCATCTATGTGAAGACTCTATAACATTTAATAGTTTCAGATCTTAGTATTTTATTCAAACAGCAAGCAAAACTAAATAAAATAAAATGACGCTCCAAGCAAAACACATATCATGTGGCGAATAAAAATATAGCTCCAAGTAAAGTTACCGATGAACGAAGACGAAAGAGGGGATGCCTTCCGGGGCATCCCCAAGCTTAGGCTTTTGGTTGTCCTTGAATTTTACCTTAGGGTGCCTTGGGAATCCCCAAGCTTAGGCTCTTGCCACTCCTTATTACATAGTCCATCGAATCTTTACCCAAAACTTGAAAACTTCACAACACAAAACTTAATAGAAAACTCGTAAGCTCCGTTAGTATAAGAAAATAAATCACCACTTAGATGATGTAATGAACTCATTCTTTATTTATATTGGTGTAATATATACTGTATTCCAACTTATCTATGGTTCATACCCTCCGATACTACTCATAGATTCATCAAAATAAGCAAACAACACATCAAAAACAGAATCTGTTAAAAACAGAACAGTGTGTAGTAGTCTGGATCAAACGTATACTTCTGGAACCCCAAAAATTCTAAAATAAATTTATGGACCTGAGGAATTTATATATTAATCATCTTCAAAAATAATTAACTACATAGCACTCTCAAAATAAAAATGGCAGCAATTCTCGTGAGCGCTAAAGTTTCTGTTTTTTACAGCATGATCATAATGACTTCACCCAAGTCTTCCCAAAGGTTCTACTTGGCACAAACACTAACTAAAACATAAAACCACATCTAAACATAGGCTAGATGAATTATTTATTACTAAACATGAGCAAAAATCAAGGAACAAAAATAAAATTGGGTTGCCTCCCAACAAGCGCTATCGTTTAACGCCCCTAGCTAGGCATGATGATTTCAATGATGCTCACATAAAAGATAAGAATTGAAACATAAAGAGGGAATCATGAAGAATATGACTATCACATTTAAGCCTAACCCACTTCCTATGCATAGGGATTTTGTGAGCAAACAACTTATGGGAACAATAATCAACTAGCATAGGAAGGCAAAACAAGCATAACTTCAAAACTTTAAGCACATAGAGAGGAAACTTGATATTATTGCAATTCCTACAAGCATATGTTCCTCCCTCATAATAATTTTCAGTAGCATCATGAATTAATTCAACAATATAACCAGCACCTAAAGCATTGTTTTCATGATCTTCAAGCATAGAAATTTTATTACTCTCCACACAAGCAAAATTCTTCTCATGAATAATAGTGGGAGCAAACTCAACAAAATAATTATCTTGTGAGGCATAATCCAATTGAAAACTAAAATCATGATGATAAGTTTCATGGATATCATTATTCTTTATAGCATACAAGTCATCACAATAATCATCATAGATAGCAATTTTGTTCTCATAATCAATTGGAACCTCCTCCGAAATAGTGGATTCATCACAAAATAAAGTCATGACCTCTCCAAATCCACTTTCATCAATATAATCATCATAAATCGGAGGCATTCTTTCATCATAATAAATTTGCTCATCAAAACTTGGGGAAAAAATATCATATTCATCATACATAGCTTCCCCAAGCTTGTGGCTTTGCATATCATTAGCATCATCGATATTCAAGGAATTCATACTAACAACATTGCAATCATGCTCATCATTCAAATATTTAGTGCCAAACATTTTAATGCATTCTTCTTCTAACACTTTGGCACAATTTTTCTTCCCATCATACTCACGAAAGATATTAAAAAGATGAAGCGTATGAGGTAAACTTAATTCCATTTTTTATAGTTTTCTTTTATAAACTAAACAAGTGCTAAAACAAGAAACAAAAAGATTCAATTGCAAGATCTAAAGATATACCTTCAAGCACTCACCTCCCCAACAACGGCGCCAGAAAAGAGCTTGATGTCTACTACACAACCTTCTTCTTGTAGACGTTGTTGGGCCTCCAAGTGCAGAGGTTTGTAGGACAGTAGCAAATTTCCCTCAAGTGGATGACCTCAGGTTTATCAATCCGTAGGAGGCGTAGGATGAAGATGGTCTCTCTCAAGAAACCTTGCAACCAAATAACAAAGAGTCTCTTGTGTCCCCAACACACCCAATACAATGGTAAATTGTATAGGTGCACTAGTTCGGCGAAGAGATGGTGATACAAGTGCAATATGGATAGTAGATAATGGTTTTTGTAATCTGAAAATATAAAAACAGCAAGGTAACTAATCATAAAAGTGAGCATAAACAGTATTGCAATGCGTTGAAACAAGGCCTAGGGTTCATACTTTCACTAGTGCAAGTAACAATAATAACATAATTGGATCACATAACTATCCCTCAACATGCAACAAAGAGTCACTCCAAAGTCACTAATAGCGGAGAACAAACGAAGAGATTATGGTAGGCTACGAAACCACCTCAAAGTTATTCTTTCCAATCAATTCGTTGGGCTATTCCTATAAGTGTCACAAACAGCCCTAGAGTTCGTACTAGAATAACACCTAAAGACACAAATCAACCGAAACCCTAATGTCACCTAGATACTCCAATGTCACCTCAAGTATCCGTGGGTATGATTATACGATATGCATCACACAATCTCAGATTCATCTATTCAACCAACACATAGAACCTCAAAGAGTGCCCCAAAGTTTCTATCAGAGAATCATGACGAAAACGTGTGCCAACCCCTATGCATAGGTTCATGGGCGGAACCCGCAAGTTGATCACCAAAACATACATCAAGTGAATCACGTGATATCCCATTGTCACCACAGATACGCACGGCAAGACATACATCAAGTGTTCTCAAATCTTTAAAGACTCAATCCGATAAGATAACTTCAAAGGGGAAACTCAATCCATTACAAGAGAGTAGAGGGGGAGAAACATCATAAGATCCAACTATAATAGCAAAGCTCACGATATATCAAGATCGTGCCAAATCAAGAACACAAGAGAGAGAGAGAGAGATCAAACACATAGCTACTGGTACATACCCTCAGCCCCGAGGGAGAACTACTCCCTCCTCGTCATGGAGAGCACCGGGATGATGAAGATGGCCATCAGAGAGGGATTGCCCCCTCCGGCAGGGTGCCGAAACGGGTCTAGATTGGCTTTCGGTGGCTACGGAGGCTTCTGGCGGAGGAACTCCTGACATATTGTGCTCCTCGATCGTTTTAGGGTATATGGAGATATATAGATGGAAGAAGTACGTCAGGGGGGCCACGAGGGGCCCACGAGGGTGGAGGGCATGCCCAGGGGGGTGGGCGCCCCCTACCTCATGGCTTCCTCGAAGCTCCCTTGACGTGGACTCCAAGTCTCCCAGGTTGCTTTCCTTCCAAAAATAAGTTCCGTGAAGTTCAGGTCAATTGGACTCTGTTTGATTTTCCTTTTCTGCAATACTCTAAAACAAGGAAAAAACAAAAACTGGCACTGGGCTTTGGGTTAATAGGTTAGTCCCAAAAATAATATAAAAGTGTGTAATAAAGCCCATAAACATCCAAAACAGAAGATAATATAGCATGGAGCAATCAAAATTTATAGATATGTTGGAGACGTATCAGTGAAGCACACGAGTAAATGACAAACTACTCAAAAAAGATATAAGTGAAGATCAATGAGTAGTTGAATTGTTATTTAGCTATGTGAAGACTCTCCCATTTAATAATTTAAGATCTTGATATTCAAACAACAAGCAAAATAAAATAAAATGACATCTAAGAATAGCAAACATCATGTGAAGAAGAAAAAACTTAGGATCAACCGATACTAACCGATAGTTGTCGAAGTAGAAAGGTGGGATGCCAACCGGGGCATCCCCAAGCTTAGACGCTTGAGACTTCTTGAAATATTATCTTGGGATGCCTTGGGAATGCCCAATCTTGAGCATTTTTGTCTCCTTATTTCCTTTCATATCGCGGTTTCCCTAAATCTTAAAAGCTTCATCCACACAAAACTCAACAAGAACTTGTGAGATAGGTTAGTATAAGTCCATGCAAAACCTTATCATTCTTTACTGTAGAAAATCACTAAAATTATTATTTAACATTGAATACTAAATGCCTCTGCATATTTAAAAGTCCTATCCTCAAATAGAATCATTAAACAAGCAATCATGTGCAAACAATGCCAACATAACAGCAATCTGTCTAAACAGAACAGTCTGTAAAGAATGCAGCAAGATCCATACTTCCCTAGCTCCAAAAATTATGAAAGAAAATTCCCACCATAGTAAATTTATCAGAGATTATTATGCAGAAGGTTTCAACATTTTATCACATTCTGAATTTTCTAGGGAATTTTTGCAACAGCGGTAAACTTTCTGTTTTCAAACAGCAACATATAGACTTGTAAAATAGGCATAGTAAAGGCTATCAATGCCACTTTTATGGAAATAAAAGATGCAAAACATTGTTCTAACTAACAGAAAGCAAATCCTAACAAAATAAATTGACCCTCCAATCAAAACACATATCATGTGGTGAATAAAAATATAGCTCCAAGTAAAGTTACCGATGAACGAAGACGAAAGAGGGGATGCCTTCTGGGGCATCCCCAAGCTTAGGCTCCCGGTTTTCCTTGAATATTACCTTTGGGTGCCTTGGGAATCCCCAAGATTAGGCTCTTGCCCACTCCTTATTCCATAGTCCATAGAATCTTTACCCAAAACTTGAAAACTTCACAAAACAAAACGTAACAGAAAACTGGTAAGCTTCGTTAGTATAAGAAAAAAAATCACCACTTAGGTACTGTTGTGAACTCATTCTAAATTCATATTGGTGTAATATCTACTGTATTCCAACTTTTCTATGGTTTATAAACTCCATTACTAGCCATAGATTCATCAAAATAAGCAAACAACACACGAAAAACAGAATCTGTCAAAAATAGAACAGTCTGTAGTAATCTGTATCAAAAGCATACTTCTGGAACCCCAAAAATTCTATAATAAATTGCTGGACTGAGAAATTTATCTATTAATCATCTGAAAAATAATTAAATAAATAGCACTCTCCAATAAAAATTGCAGCAATTCTCGCGAGCTCTAAAGTTTCTGTTTTTTACAGCAGGATCGCATAAACTTCCCGCAAGTCTTCACAAAGGTTCTACTTGGCACAAACAATAATTAAAACATAAAACCACATCTAAACAGAGGCTAGATGAATTATTTATTACTAAAAAGGAACAGAAATCAAGGAACAATAATAAAAATTGGGTTGCCTCCCAACAAGCGCTATCGTTTAACGCCCCTAGCTAGGCATGATGATTTCAATGATGCTCACATAAAAGAGAAGAATTGAAACATAAAGAGAGCATCAGGAAGAATATGACTAGCACATTTAAGTCTAACCCACTTCCTATGCATAGGGATTTTGTGAGAAAACAACTTGTGGGAACAATAATCAACTTGCATAGGAAGGTAACACAAGGATAACTTCATGATTTTCAACATATAGAGAGGAAACTTGATATTATTGCAACTCCTACAAGCATATATTCCTCCCTCATAGTAATTTTCAGTAGCATCATGAATGAATTCAACAATATAACCATCACATAAAGCATTCTTTTTATGATCTACAAGCATAGAAAATTTACTACTCTCCACATAGGCAAAATTCTTCTCATTCGGAATAGTGGGAGTATCATAAGAAATTCGAATACTACAAATTGTTTCCACATTAAAAGAGTAATATTCAAGAAAAGGGTAATCATAATCATGACAAGTTTTAATATAATCATCAGTACTTTTTATAGCATACGTGTCATCACAATAATCATCATAAGTAGCAACTTTGTTCTCATCATAATCAATTGAAACCTCTTCCAAGATAGTGGAATCATTAATAAATAAAGTCATGACCTCTCCAAATCCACTTTCATAGTTGTAAAAATAAGATTCAACATCCTCCAGAATAGTGGGATCATTACTTCCTAAAGTTGACACTCTTCCAAACCCACTTTCATCAATATAACCATCATAATTATGAGGCATGCTATCATCATAATAAATTTGCTCATCAAAACTTGGGAAACTAAAAATATCATCTTCAACAAATGTAGCATCTCCAAGCTTGGGACAAACATTAATTGCAGCAAATACATTCTCAAACATGTCATTCTCATCAAACATAGCATCCCCAAGCTTGGGCCTTTTCATATCATAAGCATAATCATTCTCATCATTAATAGTATGGATATCACCAATAGTATAACAATTATCATCATCACAATGAGTAGTAGGAGCAACATCATTTGGGAGGGAAATATTTTTATCTTTACTTCTCCGTATTTTCTTTTTCTTCTTTAATTATGTGTGGGTTCAATACTCTTTTTGGAGCTCCTTATTAATGAGATTGGTTGAATAGAAGGCTCCTCCTCGTCACCTGATTCATCATAAGAAATAATAGGAGGATATTGGGAAGCCTCTACTCTTTCATTAGTATTCTCTTCATCCTCTATTTGTTTTCTTTTCTTTATGTAATTGGCAATATAAGGATTTTCAATGCAATTCACTGCACAATACATAAAAATTTCTTCTAGATCAATATCGAGGAATTTCTCAAGGTTATATTCTGGAATACGCTTAGTTATACGTTTCATTTCTTCATAACCCAAAAGCAAACTAAGTTCATTATGATGTGCAAGGGAAATCAAATCATCACAACTTTTGGACACGATATGATCATGAAACAATTTGCATTGGAGATTTAAATTACCATGTTCATTGCAAAGTTCACAAGTATGGTGAAGAAAATTTAAATTTTCAGCACAAACATCTAGCCTTTCTTGTAACCACTTAGTTTCCAAATACTTATGCCTCTTGCAAAATCTATCTTCCCTATTTGGAGTGTACTTGCAAACTCTATGCACTCCACAAAAATTGACATGCTTATAAGAGACATTTTCATTATGACTAGTGCAATCGTCATTAGTACTATGGACATTCAAGGAGTTCATACTAACAACATTGCAATCATGCTCATCATTCAAAGATTTAGTGCCAAACATTTTATAGACTTCTTCTTCTAGAACTTGAGCAAAATTTTCCTTTCCATAATTCTCACGAAAAGTATTAAAAAGATGAAGCGTATGAGGCAAACTCAATTCCATTTTTTAGTAATTCTATGAACTAAACTAGTGATAAAACAAGAAACTAAAATATTCGGTTGCAAGATCTAAAGATATACCTTCAAGCACTCACCTCCCCGGCAACGGCACCAGAAAAGAGCTTGATGTCTACTACACAACCTTCTTCTTGTAGACGTTGTTGGGCCTCCAAGTGCAAAGGTTTGTAGGACAGTAGAAAATTTCCCTCAAGTGGATGACCTAAGGTTTATCAATCTGTGGGAGGCGTAGGATGAAGATGGTCTCTCTCAAGCAACCCTGCAACCAAATAACAAAGGGTCTCTTGTGTCCCCAACACACCCAATACAATGGTAAATTGTATAGGTGCACTAGTTCGGCGAAGAGATGGTGATACAAGTGCAATATGGATAGTAGATAATGGTTTTTGTAATCTGAAAATATAAAAATAGCAAGGTAGAAAGTGGCAAAAGTGAGCACAAACGGTATTGCAATGCTAGGAAACAAGGCCTAGGGTTCATACTTTCACTAGTGCAGGTTCTCTCAACAATAATAACATGATTGGATCATATAACTATCCCTCAACATGTGACAAAGAGTCACTCCAAAGTCACTAATAGCGGAGAACAAACGAAGAGATTATGGTAGGGTACGAAACCACCTCAAAGTTATTCTTTCTGATCGATCTATTCAAGAGTTCGTACTAGAATAACACCTTAAGACACAAATAAACCAAAACCATAATGTCACCTAGATACTCCAATGTCACCTCAAGTATCCGTGGGTATGATTATACGATATGCATCACACAATCTCAGATTCATCTATTCAACCAACACAAAGAACTTCAAAGAGTGCCCCAAAGTCTCTACCGGAGAGTCAAGACGAAAACGTGTGCCAACCCCTATGCATAAATTCACGAGGTCACAGAACTCGCAAGTTGATCACCAAAACATACATCAAGTGGATCACATGATATCCCATTGTCACCACAGATAAGCACATGCAATACATACATCAAGTGTTCTCAAATCCTTAAAGACTCAATCCGATAAGATAACTTCAAAGGGAAAAATCAATCCATTACAAGAGAGTGGATGGGGAGAAACATCATAAGATCCAACTGTAATAGCAAAGCTCATGATACATCAAGATCGTATCACCTCAAGAACATGAGAGAGAGATCAAACACATAGCTACTGGTACATACCCTCAGCCCCGAGGGTGATCTACTCCCTCCTCGTCATGGAGAGCATCGGGATGATGAAGATGACCACCGGAGAGGGATTCCCCCCTCCGGCAGGGTGCCGGAACAGGGTCTCGATTGGTTTTTGGTGGCTACAGAGGCTTGCGGCAACGGAACTCCCGATCTATTCTGCTCTCCGATGTTTTACGGTATATGGACATATATAGGCGAAAGAAGTCGGTCACGGGAGCCACGAGGGGCCCACGAGGGTGGGGCGCGCCTAGGGGGTAGGGCGCGCGTCCCTGCCTCGTGGCTTCCTCGAAGCTTCCCTGATGTCTACTCCAAGTCTCTGGGGTTGCTTCCGTTCCAAAAATGACTCTCCCGAAGGTTTCATTCCGTTTGGACTCCGTTTGATATTCCTTTTCTTCGAAACACTCAAATAGGCAAGAAAACAACAATTTGGGCTGGGCCTCCGGTTAATAGGTTAGTCCCCAAAATAATATAAAAGTATTTAGTAAAGCCCATAAACATCCAAAACAGATAATATAATAGCATGAATACTTCATAAACTATATAGATACGTTGGAGACATATCAGCTATCATGGAGTGGCATCAACATGCCGTGGTAAATTTTTCGTCCCATTTGGGGTAGGTTTGGGTATAAGTCTCTCACAAACCAGAGCTTCTCACAACAAGCCTGATGGTTTTGGTAGGGAACGTCCCATCTTTGGGGACAAAACGATATCCAGTGCCTCTTATTGCTTTCAAAATTTTTCTCGTGTCAACATAGAACAACATGAGTGTTGTGTTAAATTTTGGAAGCTTTCGGGGTTCGTTTGGACATTTTTATACATTAATTGGGTTTTCTAGGCATTTTATGTGCATAATTCAACTTTGAACTACATGCACATGCTCCAGTGCACATAAATTGGTCAAAAAATCAAATCTGTGTCCTTGGGTGCATGCTTAGGTCCCATGCAAGAAATGGGAATGAATTTCAAACACCAGGGCACCATTGATTGCCGACAAAATGCTGAGATACTTTGTTTTAAATTCTAGTAAATCCAAAACTTGTCTGAATTTCATGAAAGTTGGCATGCTATCATGGAGCAGCATCAATATCCCGTGGTAAAAAAATTGTCCCATTTGGGGAAGATTTGGGTATAAGCTTCTCCCAGACCAAAGCTTCTCACAACAAGCGTGATGGTTTTGGTAGGGAACGTGCCACCTATGGGGACGAAACGATATCCGTTGCCTCTTATTGCTTTCAAAATTTCTCTAGTGTCAACATAGAACAACAGGAGTGTTGTGTTTAATTTTGGAATTTTCATGGTTCGTTTAGACATTTTTATACATTAACTAGATTTTCCAGGCATTTCAGGTGCATAATTCAAATTTGAACTACATGCACATGCTCCAGTGCATATAAATTGGTTGAAAAATCATGTTTGTGTCCTTCGGTGCATGCTTAGGTCCCATGGAAGAAATGGGAATGAATTTCAAACACCCTGCCACCGTCACTTGGCCGTAAACATTGAGATACTTGGTTTTTAAATTGTAGTAAATCCAAAACTCGTCTGAAATTCCTGAAACTTGGCATGCTATCATGGAGCGGCATCAACATGTCATGGTAAAAATGTTATCCCATCTGAGGCAGGTTTGGGTATAAGCTTCTCCCAAACCAGAGCTTCTCACAACAAGCGTGATGGTTTCGATAGGGAACGTGCCACCTTTGGGGACGAAACGATATCCGTTGCCTCTTATTGCTTTCAAAAATTTTCTAGTGTCAACATAGAACAACAGGAGTGTTGTGTTTAATTTTGGAATTTTTCGGGGTTCGTTTGGACATTTTTATACATTAACTGGGTTTTCCAGGTATTTTTAGGCAAATAATTCAAATTTCAATTACATGCACATGCTCCATTGCATATGAATTGGTTGAAAAATCAAATTTTTGTCCTTCGGTGCATGCTTAGGTCCCATGCAAGAAATGGGAATGAATTTCAAACACCCTGCCACCGTCACTCGGCCGCAAACATTGAGATACTTGGTTTTAAAATTCTAGTAAATCCAAAACTCGTCTAAAATTCTTGAAACTTGGCATGCTATCATGGAGCAGCATCAACATGCCATGGTAAAATTTTTGTCCCATTTGGGGCAAGTTTGGGTATAAGCTTCTCACAACAAGCGTGATGGTTTCGGTAGGGAACGTGCCACCTTTGGGGACGAAATGATATCCATTGCCTCTTATTGCTTTCAAAATTTTTCTAGTGTCAACATAGAACAACAAGAGTGTTGTGTTTAATTTAGAATTTTCCGTGGTTTGTTTGGACATTTTTATACATCAATGGGTTTTCCAGGCATTTCAGGTGCATAATTCAAATTTGAACTACATGCACATGCTCAAGTGAATATAAATTGCTTGAAAAATCTAATCCGTGTCTTTTGGTGCATGCTTACGTCCCATGCAAGAAATGGGAATGAATTTCAAACACCCTGCCACCGTCACTCAGCCGCAAACATTGAGATACTTGGTTTTTAAATTCTAGTAAATCCAAAAGTCGTCTGAAATTCATGAAACTTGGCATGCTATCATGGAGCGGCATCAACGTGTCGTGGTAAAATTTTTGTCCCATTTGGGGCAGGTTTGGGTATAAGCTTCTCACAACAAGCGTGATGGTTTCGGTAGGGAACGTGCCACCATTAGGGACGAAACAATATCCGTTGCCTCTTATTGCTTTCAAAAATAATCTAGCGTCAACATAGAACAACGGGAGTGTTGTGTTTAATTTTGGAATTTTTTGGGGTTCGTTTGGACATTTTTGTACATTAACTGGGTTTTGTAAGCATTTCAGGTGCATAATTCAAATTTGAACTACATGCACATGCTCCAGTGCATATAAACTGGTTGAAAAATCAAATCTATGTCCTTGGTTGCATGCTTAGGTCCCATGCAAGAAATGAGGATGAATTTCAAACACCCTGCCACCGTCACTCAGGCGCAAACATTGAGATACTTGGTTTTTAAATTCTAGTAAATCCAAAAATCGTCTGAATTCATGTAACTTGGCATGCTATCATGGAGCGGTATCAATATGCCGTGGTAAATTTTTTGTCCCATTTGGGGAAGGTTTGGGTCTTAGCTTCTCACAAACCAGAGCTTCTCACAACAAGCGTGATGGTTTCGGTAGGGAACGTGCCACCTTTGGGGATGAAACGATATCCATTGCGTCCTATTGCTTTCAAAAAAATTCTAGTGTCAACATAGAACAACAGGAGTGTTGTGTTTAATTTTGGAATTTTTTGGGGTTCGTTTGGACATTTTTATACATTAACTGGGTTTTCTAGGCATTTTATGTGCATAATTCAAATTTGAACTACATGCACATGCTCCAGTGCATATAAATAGGTTGAAAAATCAAATCTGTGTTCTTTGGTGCATGCTTAGGTCCCATGCAAGAAATGGGAATGAATTTCAAACACCAGGGCACTATTGATTGCCGGCAAAACGTTGAGATACTTTGTTTTTAATTTCTAGTAAATCCAAAACTCGAGTGAAATTCATGAAACTTGGCATGCCATAATGGAATGGCACCCGACATGCTGTGGTATTTTTTGTGTCCATTTTGAGGGAAGGCACACTCGAATAACATCCAACAAGGGCATTTTGAAACAAAGAGCTGCCACTGTAACATCTCAAACGTTTTGTATAATTTAAATTGTGTGTGTTCTATTAACCATTCACGTGACGCCATGCCTCACTCTTTTCTTTTAATGGCTAGGAGGTGCCATGCGGACATGTGCTTGAGTGCTTGACTAAACGTGAGGCGTGCGAGCTGTACTCCAATGCGGAGGCTCACCGGGAAGCGAGCCCTTTGACTTACATGGCCGCCCGCCTTGCACGCATCCTCTCCATTAATGGCGCCCAAGCCGCAGTTTAATACGGTTTTTTAATATAAAACACTCATCACAAACATTTTAGTTAGAACACCCGTATGCAAAGCCGACAACTTCCCCAGGAAGCCAAGGGAAATGTGCCTAGCAGGATTTTTGCAGCTCTTGATCGCAAACGTTTTAGTTAGAACACCTGCATGCAAACCGACAGCATCCCGAGGAAGCCTAGAGAAAATGTGCCAAGCAGGATTTCTGCAGCCCTTGATCGCAAACATTTTAGATAGAACACCCGTATGCAAAGTGAGAGCTATGGTCTTCCCCCTTAAGTCGAGGGAAAATTCGCAGCGCGGGATTTGTGCATCCCTTCAACGCAAACGGTTGTTTTGGGTGACCTGTGTGCAACCACGTACGAATAATTAGGTAAGATTTGCATCTATCATATTGGGCCATTTGTCAAACTGGAAAGATTTACATTTGTTGTTCTAGTAACATTGCCATTCGTAAATCCTTGTAACACTGCGATTTGTCAAAATATGCAGCTAAAAATCACTAGCACTATCTAATTTTTGTAACTAAAATTCAGAAATTATGCATAGATTTCATTCATAGATTAAGCACTCGTTCTTAATTTATACAAACAGTTCAACTCGACAGTTGAACCGACAAAACTTTTCCCCAATTGTTGCAAACCACGTACTGAAATAGCTAGCTCAACTATATATACTAGCTAATTTTAAGTACGTTGTATAGTTCCACCACACATCTATAGCCAGATGAACTAAACAAAATAGCCCCTAAATACTACTACTATGGAGGGGCTTCGTGCTACTTCCGGCAGCCTCTCCTCTGCCAAGCACGCTCAGTAAGAGGCAGAGGAGGAGAAGAAGCCTACTAATGAGCTAGACAAATGCAATACGGTGCCTACCGCTGTTGCACGTTTAGCGACGCTTGCCAGCTCGAACGCCCACTGCCACTCCAAACGATCCCTCTCGAAGCGGTCGGACTGTTCGTAGATCTCCTGATTCCTCGCCTCTCTGTCAGCATGTGCTTCGGCCATGGCTGCGGTAAGGCTCTTTGCATGCTCGACGAGGTGCTCCTACTCCTCCCACAGGAACTCGATGTAGTGCGCAAGGTCGCTGACGCGCGTGCGGGCCTCCACCTCCACCTCCCTCTTTCGGGTGGCGGTGGCGGAGCGGGTGATGATACCGGCGGTCGACGGTGGGCTGGCGGCCACGGCGGCCGATGATGGGGTGGCGGCCACGACAGCCACCTCCCGCCTACGGGCCACGGTGGCAGAGAGGGTGATGGCCTGCAGTGGGGTGGCAGCCACGACGGTCACGTCCCGCCTACGGGCCACAATGGCGGAGCGGGTGATGGCCGGCAGTGGGGTGGCAACCACTATGGCCACCTCCCGCCTTCAGGCCGCGACGGTGGAGCGGGGGATCGCCATGGCTTTCGACGGTGGTGTGGTGGCAACGGCGGGCAACAGCTGCCTACGGGCAGCGGCGGCGAAGCGTGTGGTGGGTGTTCCCCACACACCCAACAGGGACGCCACCCACACTACACTACACCGGGGACTTGTTGGGGAACGTAGTATTTCAAAAATTTTGCCTACGATCACGCAAGATCTATCTAGGAGAAGCATAGCAACGAGTGGGGAGAGTGTGTCTACGTACCCTTGTAGACCGAAAGCGGAAGCGTTTAGTAACGCGGTTGATGTAGTCGAACGTCTTCGCGATCCAACCGATCCAAGTACCGAACGCACGGCACCTCCGCGATTTGCACATGTTTAGCTCGGTGACGTCCCTCGAACTCCAGATCCAGCTGAGGCCGAGGGAGAGTTTCGTCAACACGACGACGTGGTGACGGTGATGATGAAGTTACCGACGCAGGGCTTCACCTAAGCACGACGACAATATGACCGAGGTGGAAAACTGTGGAGGGGGCACCGCACATGGCTAAAGATCAACTTGTGTGTCTATGGGGTGACCCTCCCCCGTATATAAAGGAGGGGAGGAGGAGGCCCGTCCACAAGGGGCGCGCCCAAAAGGGGGGATTCCTACTCCTAGTAGGAGTAGGTTTCCCCCTTTCCTAGTCCAAGTAGGAGAATAAGGAAGGAGAGGAGAAGGAGAAGGAAAGAGGGGGGCGCCGCCCCATCCCTAGTCCAATTCGGACCAGCCCATGGGGGGGCTCCCCTTGTGGCCCCTCTCTCCTTTTCACTAAGGCCCATGAAGGCCCAATACTTCCCCCGGCGAATTCCTGTAACTCTCCGGTACTCCGGAAAATACCCGAACCACTCAGCACCTTTCCGATGTCCGAATATATCCTTCCAATATATCGATCTTTACGTCTCAACCATACGAGACTCCTCGTCATGTCCGTGATATCATCCGGGTCTCCGAACAAATTTTGGTCATCAAATCACATAACTCATAATACAAATCGTCATCGAACGTTAAGCGTGCAGATCCTACGGGTTCGAGAACAATGTAGACATGACCGAGACATATCTCCAGCCAATAACCAATAGCGGAACCTGGATGCTCATATTGGCTCCTACATATTCTACCAAGATCTTTATCAGTCAAACCGCATAACAACATACGTTGTTGCCTTTGTCATCAGTATGTTACTTTCCCAAGATTCGATCGTCGTTATCATCATACCTAGTTCAATCTCGTTACCAACAAGTCTCTTTACTCATTCCGTAATGCATCATCCCATAAATAACTCATTAGTCACATTACTTGCAAGGCTTATAGTGATGTGCATTACCAGGAGGGCCTAGAGATACCTCTCCGACAATCTGAGTGACAAATCCTAATCTCGATCTATGCCAACTCAACAAACACCATCAAAGACACCTGTAGAGCATCTTTATAATCACCCAGTTATATTGTGAAGTTTGATAGCACACTAAGTGTTCCTCCGGTATTCGGGAGTTGCATAATCTCATAGTCATAGGAACATGTATAAGTCATGAAGAAAGCAATAGCAATAAACTAAATGATCATAGTGCTAAGCTAACGGATGGGTCTAGTCTATCACATCATTCTCTAATGATGTGATCCCATTCATCAAATGACAACACATGTCTATGGCTAGGAAACTTAACCATCTTTGATTAATGAGCAAGTCAAGTAGAGGCATACTAGGGACACTCTATTTGTCTATGTATGCACACATGTACTAAGTTTCCGGTTAATACAATTCTAGTATGAATAATAATTTTATCATGATATAAGGAAATATAAATGACAACTTTATTATTGCCTCTAGGGCATATTTCCTTCAGTCTCCCACTTGCACTGGAGTCAATAATCTTGTTCACATTGTCATGTGATTTCACACCAATAGTTCACATCTTTATGTGATTAGTTCACATCTTCATGTGGCTAATACCCAAAGGGTTTACTAGAGTCAATAATCTAGTTCACATCGCTATGTGATTAATACCCAAAGAGTGATCATGTTTTGCTTATGAGAGAAGTTTAGTCTACGGGTCTGCAACATTCAGATCCATATGTATTTTGCAAATTTCTATGTCTACAATACTATGCACGGAGCTACTCTAGCTAATTGCTCCCACTTTCAATATGTATCTATATCAAGACTTAGAGTCATCTAGATCGGTGTCAAAAGCTTGCATCGATGTAACTCTTTATGACGAACTCTTTTATCACCTCCATAACCGAGAAATATTTCCTTGGTCCTCTAAGGATAATTTTGACCGTTGTACAGTGATCTTCTCCTAGATCACTATTGTACTCCCTTGCCAAAATCATGCTAACGTATACAATAGGTCTGGTACACAACATAGCATACTTTATAGAACCTATGACTGAGGCATAGGGAATCACTTTTCATTCTCTTTCTATTTTCTGCCGTGGTCGGGTTTTTGAGTCTTTACTCAACTTCACACCTTGCAACACACGCAAGAACTCCTTCTTTGACTGATCCATTTTGAACTCCTTCAAAATCTTGTCAAGGTATGTACTCATTGAAAAAAAATATCAAGCGTTTAGATCTATATCTATAGATCTTGATGCTCAATATGTAAGCAGCTTTACCGTGGTCTTTCTTTGAAAAACTCCTTTCAAACACTCCTTTATGCTTTCCACAAAATTCTACATCATTTCTGATCAACAATATGTCATTCACATATACTTATCAGAAAGGCTGTAGTGCTCCCACTCACTTTCTTGTAAATACAGGCTTCACCACAAGTATGTATAAAACTATATGCTTTGATCAACTTATCAAAGGATATATTCCAACTCCAAGATGCTTGCACCAGTCCATAGATGGATCGCTGGAGCTTGCACACTTTATTAGCACCTTTAGGATTGACAAAACTTTCTGGTTTCATCATATACAACTATTCTTTAATAAATCCATTAAGGAATGTAGTTTTGATACCCACTTGCCAAATTTCATAAAATGCGGCAACTGCTAACATGATTCGAACAGACTTTTAAGCATTGATACGAGTGAGGAAATCTCATCGTAGTCAACACCTTGAACTTGTCAAAAACCTTTTGCGACAATTTGAGCTTTGTAGATAGTAACACTACTATCAGTGTCCGTCTTCCTCTTGAAGATCCATTTATTCTAAATGGCTCACCGATCATCGGGCAAGTCAATCAAAGTTCATACTTTGTTCTCATACATGGACCCCATCTCAGGTTTCATGTCCTTAAGCCATTTCGCAGAATCTGGGCTCATCATCGCTTCCTCATAGTTCGTAGGCTCGTCATGGTCTAGTAACACGACTTCCAGAACAGGATTACCGTACCACTCTGGTGCAGAACGTACTCTGGTTGACCTACGATGTTCGGTAGTAACTTGATCTGAAGTTTCATGATCATCATCATTAACTTCCTCACCAATTGGTGTAGGCATCACTCGAACTGATTTCTGTGATGAACTACTTTCCAATTCGGGAGAAGGTACAATTACCTCATCAAGTTCTACTTTCCTCCCACTTACTTCTTTCGAGAGAAACTCCTTCTCTAGAAAGGATCCACTCTTAGCAACAAAGATCTTGCCTTGGATCTATGATAGAAGGTCTACCCAATAGTTTCTTTTGGGTATCCTATGAAGACGCACTTCTCCAATTTGGGTTTGAGCTTATCAGGCTGAAACTTTTTCGCATAAGCATCGCAACCCCAAACTTTAAGAAATGACAGCTTAGGTTTCTTGCTAAACCACGGTGTCGTCTCAACGGATTTATATGGTGCCCTTTTTAACGTGAATGCAGCTGTCTCTAATGCATAACCCCAAAATGATAGCGGTAAATCAGTAAGAAACATCATAGATCGTACCATATCTAATAAAGTGCGGTTACGATGTTCGGACACACCGTTACGCTGTGGTATTCCAGGTGGTGTGAGTTGCGAAACTATTCCACATTGTTTCAAATGATGACCAAACTCATAACTCAAATATTCACCTCCACGATCATATCATAGAAATTTTATTTTCTTGTTACGATGATTTTCCACTTCACTCTGAAATTCTTTGAACTTTTCAAATGTTTCAGACTAATGTTTCATCAAGTATATATACCCATATCTGCTCAAATCATCTGTGAAGTTCAGAAAATAATGATACCCGCCGCAAGCCTCAACACTCATCAGACCGCATACATCGATATGTATTATTTCCAACAAGTCAGTGGCTCGTTCCATTGTTCTAGAGAATGGAGTCTTAGTCATCTTGCCCATGAGGCATGGTTCGCAAGCATCAAGTGATTCATAATCAAGTGATTCCAAAAGCCCATTAGCATGGAGTTTCTTCATGCGCTTTACACCAATATGACCTAAACAGCAGTGCCACAAATATGTTGCACTATCATTATTAACTTTGCATCTTTTGGCTTCAATATTATGAATATGTGTATCACTACGATCGAGATTCAATAACCCATTTATATTGAGTGTATGACCATAGAAGGTTTTATTCATGTAAATAGAACAACAATTATTTTTGACTTAAATGAATAACCGTATTGCAATAAACATGATCCAATCGTCTTCATGCTTAACGCAAACACCAAATAACATTTATTTTAGGTTCAACACTAATCCCGAAGGTAAAGGGAGTGTGCGATGGTGATCTTATCAACCTTAGAATCACTTCCAAAACACATCATCACCTCGCCCTTAACTAGTCTCTGTTTATTTTACAACTCCCGTTTCGAGTTACTACTCTTAGCAACTAAACCGGTATCAAATACTGAGGGGTTGCTATAAACACTAGTAAAGTACACATCAATAACATGTATATCAAATATACTTTTGTTCACTTTGCCATCCTTCTTATCCGCCAAGTATCTAGGGCAGTTCCACTTCCAGTGACAATTTCCTTTGAAGTAGGAGCACTCAGTTTTAGGCTTGGGTCTATCTTTGTCATTCTTCTTGAAGTTCCCTTTCTTTCCCTTGCCGTTTTACTTGAAACTAGTGGTCTTGTCAACCGTCAACACTTGATGCTTTTCTTGATTTCTACCTTCGCTGGTTTCAGCATCGCGAAGAGCTCGGGAATCGTTTTCGTCATCCCTTACACATTATAGTTCATCACGAAGTTCTAGTAACTTGGTGATAGTGACTAGAGAACTCTATCAATCACTATCTTATCTGGAAGATTAACTCCCACTCGATTCAAGCGATTGTAGTACTCAAACATTCCGAGCAAATGCTCACTGGTTGAGCTATTCTCCTCCATCTTGTAGGCAAAATACTTGTCAGGGGTCTCATACCTCTCGACTCAGGCATGAGTCTGAGATACAAATTTCAGCTCTTGGAACATCTTATATGTTCCATGGCGTTCAAAACAGTTTTGAAGTCCTGGTTCTAAGCCGTAAAGCATGGTGCACTAAACTATCAAGCAGTCATCATACTGAGCTTGTCAAACATTCATAACGTTTGCATTTGCTCGTGCAATAGTTCTGTCACCTAGCGGTGCATCAAGGACAAAATTCTTCTGTGCAACAATGAGGATAATGCTCAGATCATGGACCTAGTCCGCATCATTGCTACTATCATCGTTCAACATAGTTTTTCTCTAGGAACATATCAAAAATAAACGGGGAGCTACATCGCGAGCTATTTATCTACAACATAGTTATGCAAATACTATCAAGACTAAGTTCATGATAAATTAAAGTTCAATTAATCATATTACTTAAGAACTCCCACTTAGATAGACATCCCTCTAATCATCTAAGTGATCACGTGATCCATATCAACTAAACATGTACGATCATCACGTGAGATGGAGTAGTTTTCAATGGTGAACATCACTATGTTGATCATATCTACTATATGATTCACGCTCGACCTTTCGGTCTCAGTGTTCCGAGGCCATATCTGCATATGCTAGGCTCGTCAAGTTTAACCTGAGTATTCTACGTGTGCAAAACTGGCTTGCACCCATTGTATGTGAACGTAGAGCTTATCACACCCGATCATCACGTGGTGTCTCAGCACGAAGAACTGTCGCAATGGTGCATACTCAGGGAGAACGCTTATACCTTGAAATTTTAGTAAGGGATCATCTCATAATGCTACCGTCATACTAAGAAAACTAAGATGCATAAAAGATAAACATCATATGCAATCAAAATATGTGACATGATATGGCCATCATCATCTTGTGCCTTTGATCTTCATCTTCAAAGTACCGTCATGATCTCCATCGTCACCGGCATGACACCATGATCTCCATCATCTTGATCATTATCAACGTGTCATCACATGGTCATCTCACCAACTATTGCTTTTGCAACTATTGCTATCGCATAGCGATAAAGTAAAGCAATTATATGGCGCTTGCATCTTATGCAATAAACAGACAACCATAAGGCTCCTTCCAGTTGCCAATAACTTAAAAAAAACATGATCAGCTCATACAACAATTTATATCTTATCATGTCTTGACCATATCACATCACAGCAAGCCCTGCAAAAACAAGTTAGACGTCCTCTACTTTGTTGTTGCAATTTTTACGAGGCTGCTACGGGTTTAGCAAGAACCGTTCTTACCTACGCATCAAAACCACAAAGATTTTTCGTCAAGTGTGTTGTTTTAACCTTGAGCAAGGACCAGGCGTAGTCACACTCAATTCAACTAAAGCTGGAGAAACAAACACCCACTAGCCACCTGTGTGCGAAGCATAGCGGTAGAACCAGTCTCACGTAAGCGTACACGTAATGTCGGTCTGAGCCGCTTCATCCAACAATACTGATAAATCAAGAATCAACTAGTGACGACAAGCAATATGTATATACCCACGCCCACAACTCCTTTGCGTTCTACTCGTGCATATAACATCTACGCATAGACCTGGCTCGGATGCCACTATTGGGGAACGTAGTATTTCAAAAAAATTGCCTAAGATCACGCAAGATCTATCTAGGAGAAGCATAGCAACGAGCGGGGAGAGTGTGTGTACATACCCTTGTAGACTGAAAGTGGAAGCGTTTAGTAACGTGGTTGATGTAGTCAAACGTCTTCGCGATCCAACTGATCCAAGTACCGAACGCACGGCACCTCCGCGATCTGCAAACTTTCAGCTTGGTGACGTCCCTCAAACTCTAGATCAGCTAAGGCCGAGGGAGAGTTTCGTCAACATGACAGCGTGGTGATGGTGATGATAAAGTTACCGACGCAGGGCTTCACCTAAGCACTACGACAATATGACCGAGGTGGAAAACTGTGGAGGGGGGCACCGCACACGGCTAAAGATCAACTTGTGTGTCTATGGGGTGCCCCTCCCCCGTATATAAAGGAGGGGAGGAGGAGGTGGGCCGGCCACAAGGGGCACGCCCAAAAGGGGGGATTCCTACTCCTAGTAGGAGTAGGTTTCCCCCTTTCCTAGTCCAAGTAGGAGAAGAAGGAAGGAGATGAGAGGAAGAAGGAAAGAGGGGGGCGCCGCCCCCTCCCTAGTCTAATTCGGACCAGCCCATGGGGGGGGGCTCCCCTTGTGGCCCCTCTCTCCTTTCCACTAAGGCCCATGAAGGCCCAATACTTCCCCCGGCAAATTCCCGTAACTCTCCGATACTCTGAAAAAATACCTGAACCACTCAGAACCTTTCTGATGTCCGAATATAGCCTTCCAATATATCGATCTTTACATCACGACCATTTCAAGACTCCTCGTCATGTGTGTGATATCATCCAGCACTCCAAACAAACTTCGGTCATCAAATCACATAACTCATACTCCCTCTGTTCCTAAATATAGGGTGTATAGTTTCTGGCATGGAAATTAAAGAACGCATGTGGAGGGTAAATTTCACAAGTTTTGGGCGAGATTACACCTGACTAATTGACATGAGAAAATAGAGGAGCTTCCACGATATAAGGAAATGTAATCAAAGCCCTAAAAAAATTATCCAAACGAGTGGTGCAACGTAATACACCTTATATTTTGAATTTTTTTTCTAAAAAAATCTGTACACCTTATATCAAGGAACGGAGGGAGTAATACAAATCGTCATCGAATGTTAAGCGTGCGGACCCTACGTGTTCGAAAACTATGTAGACATGACCGAGACATATCTCCGGTCAATAACCAATAGCGGGACCTGGATGCTCATATTGGCTCCTACATATTCTACGAAGATCTTGATTGGTCAAACCGTATAACAACATACATTGTTCCCTTTGTCATCGGTATGTTACTTTCCCGAGATTCGATCATCGGTATCATCATACCTAGTTCAATCTCGTTACTGGCAAGTCTCTTTACTCGTTCCGTAATGCATCATCCCGTAACTAACTTATTAATCACATTGCTTGCAAGGCTTATAATGATGTGCATTACCGAGAGGGCCTAGAGATACCTCTCCGACAATTGGAGTGACAAATCCTAATCTCGATCTATGCCAACTCAACAAACACCATCGGAGACACCTGTAGAGCATCTTTATAATCACCCAGTTACGTTGTGACGTTTGATAGCACACTAAGTGTTCCTCCGGTATTCGGGAGTTGCATAATCTCATTGTCATAGGAACATGTATAAGTCATGAAGAAAGCAATAGCAATAAACTAAACGATCATAGTGCTAAGATAATAGATGGGTCTAGTCCATCACATCATTCTCTAATGATGTTATCCCGTTCATCAAAGCACAACACATGTCTATGGCTAGGAAACTTAACCATCTTTGATTAACGCGCTAGTCAAGTAGAGGCTGATACGTCCTTTTTGCATCATGCTTTTATATCAATATTTATCGCATTATGGACTGTTATTTCACTTTATATCACAATACTTATGGCTATTCTCTCTTATTTTACAAGGTTTACATAAGGAGGGAGAATGCCGGTAGCTGGAATTTTGGTCTGGAAAAGGAGCAAATATTAGAGACCTATTCTGTGCAACTCCAAAAGTCCTGAAACTCCACGGAACGTCTTAAAAGAAATAAAGAAAAATCCATGCCAAAGATGAAGGCCAGGGGGCCCACACCCTGCTCACGAGGGTGGGGGGCGCCCCCCTAGGGCGCGCCCCCTACCTCATGGGCCCCCTGGTGGCTCTCTGACGCCCATCTTCTCCTATATGAGGTCTTTTGATGAGAAAAAAAATAAGAAGGAACTTTTCGGGATGAGACTCCGCCGCCACGAGGCAGAACCTTGGCGGATCCAATCTAGAGCTCCGGCAGAGCTGTTCTGCCGGGGAAACTTCCCTCCCAGAGGGGGAAATCATCACCATCGTCATCACCAACGCTCCTCTCATCGGGAGAGGGCAATCTCCATCAACATCTTCACCAGCACCATCTCATCTCCAAACCCTAGTTCATCTCTTGTATCCAATTCTTGTCTCAAAGTCCGGGATTGGTGCTAGTAGGTTGCTAGTGGTGTTGATTACTCCTTGTAGTTGATGCTAGTTGGTTTAATTGGTGGAAGATCATATGTTCAGATCCTATATGCATATTATTACCCCTCTGATTATGAACATGAATATGCTTTGTGAGTAACTACGTTCGTTCCTGAGGACAAGGGAGAAGTCTTGCTATGAGTAGTCATGTGAATTTGGTATTCGTTTGATATTTTGATAAGATGTATGTTGTCTAGCCTCTAGTGGTGTTATGTGAACGTCGACTACATAACACTTCACCATTATTTCGGCCTAGAGGAAGGCATTGGGAAGTAATAAGTAGATGATGGGTTGCTAGAGTGGCAGAAGCTTAAACCCTAGTTTATGTGTTGCTTCGTAAGGGGCTGATTTGGATCCACATGTTTCATGCTATGGTTAGGTTTACCCTAATACTTTTGTTGTAGTTGCGGATGCTTGCAATAGAGGTTAATCATAAGTGAGATGCTTGTTCAAGTAAGAACAGCACCCAAGCACCGGTCCACCCACATATCAAATTATCAAAGTATCGAACGCGAATCCTATGAACGTGATGAAAACTAGCTTGATGATATTCCCATGTGTCCTCGGGAGCGCTTTTCCTATTATAAGAGTTTGTTCCGGCTTGTCCTTTGCTACAAAAGGATTGGGCCACCTTGCTACACTTTATTTACTTTTGTTACTTGTTGCTCGTTACAACCTATCTTATCATAAAACTATCTGTTACCACTTATTTCAGTACTTGCAGAGAATACCTTGCTGAAAACCGCTTATCATTTCCTTGTGCTCCTCGTTGGGTTCGACACTCTTACTTATCGAAAGGACTACGATAGATCCCCTATACTTGTGGGTCATCAGAGGCATACTAGGGACACTCCGTTTGTCTATGTATTCACACATGTACTAAGTTTCCGGTTAATACAATTCTAGCATGAATAATAAACATTTATCATGATATAAGGAAATATAAATAACAACTTTATTATTGCCTCTAGGGAAAATTTCCTTTAGGACTGAGCCTTCGCCGCGGTGTAGCCTCCCAATGGAGTTGTCTTCTCATGACGGCAGAGTGGCTGAGCGACGACAATGGACCGGTGCCATTGGCGATTGTGGGAGAAGTGGACGAGATAAGCTACAGGGAGGGAGGTGAAAATGCGACGCGGGACTCGCCGGCCATGAGGGTTTATATAGCAGGTCGGTAAAGCATTGGGATTTTGGGGGATTTCATCGAGTCGGGCGGGAAGCTTGCACAGGAACCCGTGAGGTTGTGCGGGAATGGACTCCCTGATGATTCTTTGGTGCCACTTCAAGCCACCGGTTGGCCAAAAGAACGCCCCCCGCACGCTGCGCAAGCTTGTGCTGTTAGCCGTCTGCGGCAGCGGGGTGACAAGACGTGCGAGAGGAGGACGAAAGGACACGTACACATATGGTTAACACAAAAAATGTTTGTGATTTAATTACCTACTATACCCCCATCCTGGTTTATAAATAGGATTTAACTAATAAAATACGAATGCATGTCGCCAAAGATTATATCGTTGGAATCGTATTTGAATATAGTTTGCAGTTTTACAATTTTTGCAACATGCATTAACACTTTTTTTGTTTAAATTTAAGGTTATATACCAGCAAGCGTATGCCCGCAACACACATGGCTTATTCCATCACAAACAGCTTGGATGGATCAATTAATGCCATGTATCGCACACGCAACTCTAATCTGATTCGTGCTTGATGTGTCCCTCATTGCTCGCACGGTTCGTCTTATTTGCCACGTATCACTATGCCGGCCTCTGCTCACGTCCCTTGGCAAGTTGTGCTCGCCGTTAGGCGCCGCGGTGCACTCTGCTTGAGTCCATTGGCGCGCTCTGCTCGCGTCCATCAACGCGCTCGGCTTGTGGACAGATTTTCCTTGCATGTTTAACTGCTATATGCATATATATATTTGACTCAATGAGATCCCCGGCTGAGTGCAAGCATGGAAGAAGTCCTCCGCCCGATGTGGTGCCGATGTGGCTCTGTGCCTGGTCTGTGTCCACTTCAAAGAGGCCAAGGAAGAGAAGCTGTCAGCGCTCAAGGTCGCCAACACCAAACATCGCCAGTTCCAGTCCTTCATGGAGACCTTCATTAAAGCAGCCACTCGCATCGCGGACGGAATTGACCTGGACGAGTTCGTCGAGCCAGGTAGTCCTCCTCCAGAGGAGTGAACAAACTTTAAGCCTTAATTCAATTTGCCTCGGAATGCCGAGTGATTTTGCAACCGTTAGAACTCCTTCGGGCCGGATGCCCGAGCACTTTTATCTGTGGTTCTGAACCCTACGGGATTTATCTGAACTTTGTTTTTCTCTAAATATGTTTGTCTTCACCTTTGCTGCTTTTGAATCTCTTGACTTCGAGTGATACTTGATTCTTCAGTCGGAATGGTCACTGACTTTGTGATGCAGCTCTCTCGAGTGGGTCATGGACAAGGGCACTTGGTGTTGTCCACGACTTGCACTTCATCGTCCCTGAGAATCGGGATGGAGCGGATGTTGTACTTGTGGCGCAGCTCCGTCGAGTGGGTCATGGACAAGAGCACTAGGTGCTGTGCATGAACTGCACTTCGTCGTCCTTGCGGATCGGGATGGAGCGGACGTTGTACTTGTGGCGCAGCTCCGTCGAGTGGGTCATGGACAAGAGCACTAGGTGCTATGCACGACCTGTACTTCGTCGTATTTGCGAATCAGGATGGTTTTTAACTTAGGCGAGTACGAGACTGCAACTAAGCCTCCGAGTGGGAGGATTGCTCTCCACTCGGTAGGATTTTAGAAACTTAGGCTAGTACGTGACTGCAGCTAAGCCTCTGACTGGGAGGATTGCTCTCCACTCGGTAGTATTTTAGAAACTTAGGCGAGTACGTGAGTGCAGCTAAGCCTCCGAGTGGGAGGGTTGCTCTCCACTCGGTAGGATTTTAGAAACTTAGGCGAGTACGTGACTGCAGCTAAGCCCCCAAGTGGGAGGATTGCTCTCCACTCGGTAGGATTTTATAAACTTAGGCAAGTACGTGACTGCAGCTAAGCCTCCAAGTGGGAGGATTGCTCTCCACCTGGTTGGATTTTAGAAACTTAGGCGAGTAAGTGACTGCAGCTAAGCCCCCGAGTGGGAGGATTGCTCTCCACTCAGTAGGATTTGAGAAACTTAGGCGAGTATGTGACTGCAGCTAAGCCCCCAAGTGGGAGGATTGCTCTCCATTCGGTAGGATTTTAGAAACTTAGGCGAATCAGGTTCGCAGCTAAGCCCCCAAGTGGAAGGATTGCTCTCCACTCGGTAGGATTTTTAGAAACTTAGGTGAATCAGGTTCGCGGCTAAGCCCCCGAGTGGAGAGATCACCCTCCACTCGGAGTAGTGTTTGGAACTTAGGAGAATTAGGTTCGCGGCTAAGACACCCACTGGGGGATTCGGACATGTAACTTGACAGGATAACAAGTATTAAGGCAGTACAAATTTTTTGTCTTTGATAAGCAAACTGAACGGCTCTTATTACAACTCGTTTTCCCGAGTGCCTAAGTGTTAAAATGGCGGAGCAGATCTGCGTTCCAAGCGTGTGGCTCGTCTTTCTTTCGTTCCACATTGTAAAGGTGATATGCTCCATTGTGGAGCACCTTGGTGATGATGAAGGGACCTTCCCAAGCAGGAGCCAGCTTCTAAGGACGTTGCTGATCCACTCGGAGCACCAGGTCTCCTACATGAAATGCTCGACCTCTCACGTTTCTGGAATGGAATCGACGGAGGTCTTGATGATAAATGGTCGGTCGAATCAAGGCCATCTCTCTCTCTTCTTCCAGGAGGTCAACAACATCTTGCCGTGCTTGCTCTGCTTCAGCCTCTGAGAAAAGTTCCATTCAGGGTGCATTGTGAAGCAAATCGCTTGGCAGCACGGCTTCAGCCCCATAGACCATGAAGAAGGGAGTCCGACGAGTCGACCCATTTGGCGTTGTTCTCAACCCCCAAAGGACGGAAGGCAACTCATCTACCCAAGCGCCTGCTGCATGCTTGAGGTCACGCATCAACCAGGGTTTCCGCCCTTGGAGGATCAAACCATTTGCTCTCTCTGCCTGCCCATTCGACTGGGGATGTGTGACAGACGCGTAGTCGACCAGAGTTCCCTGGGTGGCACAGAATGCTCTGAACTCATCAGAATCAAAGTTGGAGCCACTATCCATGATAATACTGTGAGGGACTCCATATCTTAACGTCAGCTCTCTGATGAAACTGATGGCAGTGCTTGAATCGAGACTCTTGACAGGCTTGGCTTCGATCCATTTAGTGAACTTGTCGACTGCTACAAGCAAATGAGTGAAACCACTTCTACTGGTGTGGCACCCCGGCTCAGAGCAATCGGTTTACCATGCATTGCCAGCCCAGAGACCATGTCTTCCGGCAACACACAACATCTTGGTACAGAGAACAGTCGCTTTATTGATGCTAGCGGATCATAGTTTGTATTACAACAGGTGGCGAGGCCAAGTGGCACACACGGTGCGGCTGAACAATATGTACATTATTTAGTGAACATAAAGGGGTCGCGATCAGAACAACTACGTGGCAGCGGAACAACGTTGTAGCGTAACTCCATAGCACAGGGACACCGATGTGGACACGATCTAGACTCGGACAGCACTCCTTTCCAACGAGACTTTCCTGAAAGCTGGCATGACACGCCAGGTCAGTACATTGAATGTACTTGCAAGATCACAACAAACATAAACATAATGAAAAACAATATCATGATACTTAACCAATTAACAAAGCAACAACATATCATACATGTTGTGATCAAGATGTCATGATAAAATTCCCTCGGACTTGCTTACCAACGGTGATCGCTCTCGGATCACAAATGGACCAACCTCGTGGTCTTGGATCGGGTTACCTTGTAACCAAACGGTGATCTTTCCGGCGATCACAACCATGACCAACACTTGGTCTCAAACGGTGATCTTTCCGGCAATCACAACCATGACCAACACTTGGTCTCAAACGGTGATCTTTCCGGCGATCACAACCATGACCAACACTTTGCCTCCAACATTAAGATGGTTTAACCACCATCATCTTCTCAACAGTGCGACGTTCATAACTTAATGTGCAAAACTTATTTAAACGTTGACCCATGGTGTGACCTACATTCGAGCGTGTCCGTAACCGTGGACTCGGCTATCGATAGATTTAATACACTCTGTAGAGGTAGCGCACTGTACCCACACCACGGAACCCATGGCCTCGCCCTCCCATTCGGGTGGACCAACGGCATTCCCAGGAAACCCCTCCATTGCCATGACACTCTCTCGGCCACTCCGACTCACTCCCCACTAGGGTAGTCCTGGGTGGCCCCGTGTCTACCAAAGACACCAACGACCACCGTCGTGGCAAAACATAAACGGTCCCAAACGGGGACAAGGTACCATAACATCAACAGTGGGCACACAAGGTTATGTCTGCTTACTGGGCCAGGGTACCGCACACCCATAACCTTCCCTCGTTGGAGGCACCGACCAGAGGCATGACAATGGATCGAATAAAGGCCTTCCCATAAAGGCAAATGTGGTTGCACTGGGAAAAACTCGATTCAGTGGCACCATGACCCGGTCAACGATATATTCAAGTTGAGTTATTAGCAGGTTCAACTTAACGTGAAAGTAACCGGTGTCATAACATACCATGGAAGTGCTACACAAATATATGCATCATATATCATCAGAAATAATTGGGTCAACTATATCCACACTAAGCATAGACATCAACAACTCGTAACACTTCCCTGGTTATGATTAATCATCACTTTAAACAAAATCTTTACTTAGCAAATTTATCATTTTTCTCCTAAAAAATAACTCAAAATAATTACTTATATCCATAATCATATTACTTCTTCATAACAACTATTACTTCTAGTTACTTAACCAACTTAGTTAGCTTCAACTTTCTGTAAACTAAGCATTTCAACTTAAACAAGCAACCAATCAGAATATAAATAATATACTAGTGATTTAAATGCATGGATTAAATCATTAATTCAAGTTGAAAAATCACAAATATTGTAACGGCACCATGAAAATGTTGTTGTGGCTTGCCTTAGTGCAGATGAGGTTCACAATCCTCCTGGTGATCCTCAAGACAAGCTTCACTTTCTTAAAACAATTATAAACACCAAAAGAAAACATCAAGAACCCTTCTGAAATTCACCAGAAAATCTAGACAGCAGAGAAAAATCTCATTTTTGGTGAGCTGCTAGATTTCTTCATAAAGAACACAATGGAAAAAGAATCAATTCATTTGGACTTATGGTTAAAAAGTTTTTGCCGTTTGAAGCTCTCTGGATAGAATTAAATTTGAATTTAAATAAAACAGAACGGAGGGGGGTGACGTCGAAGGCGTAAACCTCGCAGGCGCCACCACTCATACCGCTTCACGCGCGTACAGAGTGGCTGACTAGTGGGCCCCGCTAGTCAGGTGAGAGGGAGGGGGAGAGGGAAACAGAGGATGGCGTGGCTTCGCTGGAGCACACGCCGTCGAGGAGGGCTTCTTGGCCCGAACTAGAGGGAGGGATCAAAAGAGGAGACGGAGGCGCACCTGCCCGTACCCGTAGGTTAGCTAGGGGTGGTCGGACGGTGTCGGAAACGACCTCTCCAGCGGTGACAGGATGCAGAGGTCGCCGGAGTTGAAGACCATGGCGACTAGAGGCGACACCAGGGGCTCCAACCGGGCGGAACGGCACCCCCGAGGCACGGCAGAGGCCCTGGAAGGGTGGCCCGAGCCTGGGAGGGGCTGGAGCTGCGGAGACGACCCAAGGGGATCACCGGCGTGCTCGGGCTTGGGGACGGCGGCCCGCGGTCTGCCCGGTCGGGCTACGACTTTCTACGAGATCGTGGAGTGTGTGTGAGGAGTGGATGATGCTCGAGGAGGCTCGGGAAGGCTCTATTTATAGCCGAGCAACGAGGGGGGTTTTGGCTCCGCCGGAGGACACCTGGACACGGCGCCCGGCGACAAACGGCGTCAGTAAGCGAGGGGGAAGGCGACGCAGCTCACATGGGCACAGTGGGCGAGTGGAGACGAGCACAGGGGCGAGAGGGTGGCGACGAACACAGTGCGCAGCGAACCATTGCATTGGCCGGACCATGCCCGTGCTTGCTGCGTCGAGCTTTGGCATCGGCGAGCGCCAGGAGGGAGTTAAGAGGAACGGGACGATGATCGTGGCGAAGTTTGGCAAGGTTTGGCAGTCGGGGAAGCGAGCACGCGCGCAACAGAGCGCTTGGCGGCACTCAGAGCGCGGCGACATGCAGGTTGGCATAGTGCACACGCGTTGTCACTGCGTGAACTCTGACCTTAGGCCGACCGAAGCCCAAACTTCATGTCTGGCGTGTAGTTCGTGGTAGATTGAGAGGTTACCATGCTGTGGTTTGAGCTCAGACGCAGTAGAATTGATTTCAACTTCCTGGTAAGTTTATGGTCAGTAACTTTGAGAGCTTACTATGGTCAAACTTCTGAGAGTTGGGAGCTGGGCTTTGGAGGTTAGCAATCATCTACTAAGGTGATGATGCACAAGAAAAATCAGCCACAATACAGCAAGTAAAATGGTAGTTGCTGTAGAAACCCCCATTTCTGCCCAGAATAGAAAATATTTTCTGTAGAAAAAATATTCCATAAAGTGATGAAATATTTTTACTCTGGAAGGTGCCCTAGGGTTCAAAGAATATTTGGGAATTTTCTCAGATTTTTGTGGGCAAGAATAATTGCGGTTGCTTTGGAGCATATTGAGCTAGCTAGGGTTTTAGAGAGGAAATGAATTTTTCCTTTAAGAAAAATATTCTAAAATATTAGTTTGAGGTGAACTAGAGAGGAAATGATAGTTAGAGAGGGAAATGAGACACTTGGGTGAAAGTCAAGGGGTACCCAAGTGTTTAAGTCCATCTGAAAAGATTTAAAAATTCAAATTTCAAACCAAACCAACTGAAAATCAGGCAAAGAGAAGAGGGCAAAAACCACACTGTCACAAACCTCCCCCACTTAGGATGAATCTCGTCCTCGAGATTCGGTTGCTTGGGAAAACCATTCTGGATATTGTGCCTTTAGAAATTCTTCTCGTTCCCAAGTCGATTCTGCCTCTGTGTTATGCTCCCACTGAACTTTGTAAAACTTCCTTGCTTTACTACGAGTGACCCTTTCCATCTGATCCAAAATTCTGACCGGTCTCTCTTCATATGTTAAATCCTTAGCCAACTCTATTTCAGTCATAGCAGTCTTTTTCTCAGGCGGCGATATGCATCGCCTCAACTACGAAACATGAAACACATTGTGCACATCCGATAATTCGGGGGGTAGTTCCAATTGATATGCAATAGTACCCACTCTGGACATAACTGGAAATGGACCAATAAATCTGGGTGCCAACTTTCCACAAGTCTGGAATCTCTTGACTCCTTTCATAGGAGTGACTCGGAGGTATACTTGTTCTCCGGGTTTAAAACTGATCTGTCGGTGCTTTGCATCATAATAACTCTTTTGTCGCGATTTGGCCAATTGCAATCTGTCTCGGATTTTCTTGACTTGCTTCTCAGCTTCCATCATGAGATTCATTCCAAAAATACGGCTATCTCCAGTTTGAGACCAATTCAAAGGAGTGCGGCACTTACGGTCATACAAAGCCTCATATGGTGACATCTTTAGACTGGTCTGGAAGATGTTATTGTATGAGAACTTGGCATACGGCAGGCAGTCTTCCCATTTAGATCCTTGGGCCAAAGCACAGGCTCGTAACTTATCTTCGAGTATTTGGTTTACCTGCTCAGTCTGTCCATCAGTCTGAGGATGATAAGCGGTACTATATTTTAGTGTTGTCCCCAAGGCTTGATGTAGACGTGACCAGAAAGCGGAGGTAAAAAGTGACCCCTGGTCAGAAGAGATTGTTTTGGGTACTCCATGCAGACTGACCATCCCGGATACATACAGTTGTGCAAGTTGATCTGCTCGATATGTGGTTCTGATCGGGACAAAGTGAGCTACCTTGGTTAAGGTGTCCACTATGAGCCAGATTGCATCATTACCTCGCTGAGTCTTAGGTAGCCCTGTGACAAAATCCATGCAGACATCATCCCATTTCCATTGTGAAACTGGCAGCGGTTGGAGAAGTCTCGTTGGCTTCTGATGCTCTGCCTTCACATTGTTGCATATGCCGCAACAGGCCACAAGATAGGCAATGTATTTCTTCATTCCATCCCACCAGAATATTTGTCGAAGGTCTTCATACATTTTAGTACCTCCAGGGTGAATAGAATATGAAGATTCATGTGATTCCGACAGCATTTTCCTCTTTAAATCCGCCTGACTGGGTACACAAATCCTTCCATGCAATCGGAGGGTACCAAGTTGATCCTTAAAAAATCTGAAGTATGTCCTGCTATCATACGCCTGGCACGTTTCTATAGGATGGTGTCAGCTGGCTGGGCCTTGCGGATCTCTTCCTCAAGTGTAGATACAATATCCAAAATATTAGCAAGACCAGCATCAACTATGACCAGGTTGAGCTGAGCAATCTCCTCTTGAAATTCGGGAGGCAAGGATTACAGTATGACATTCAGGCTGACAGGCTTTTGACTAAGTGCATCGGCAACCAGGTTGGCCTTACCCGGGTGGTAATTTATTCCAAGATCATAATCCTTGACTAAATCAAGCCACCTTTGTTGACGGAGATTTAAATCTGGCTGAGTAAATATATACTTGAGACTTTTGTGGTCAGTAAAAATTTGGCACCTCTTCCCGATGAGGTAGTGTCTCCAAATTTTTAGAGCATGAACCACCGCGGCCAATTCCAGATCATGAGTAGGATAATTTCCCTTGTGGGGTCATAGCTGTCATGATGCATATGCTACCACCTTGCCGTCTTGCATAAACACGCATCCAAGTCCTTGTCTGGAGGCGTCGCATTACACGTCAAAGTTGCGGTAGATATCTGGAAGAGTCAACACAGGTGCAGTCGTCAGCCATGTCTTTAGCTCATTGAAACTTTTCTCACAGTCCTCAGTCCATTCAAACTTCTTATCCTTCTTGAGCAGCTTCGTCATGGGTTTGGCAATCTTGGATAACCCTTCAATGAAACGACGGTAATACCTGGCTAATCCAAGAAAACTCCGGATCTGTGATACGGTTGTGGGTGGTAACCAATCGAGCACATCCTTTACTTTGCTCGGGTCCACGGCGATACCTTCGGTGGATAGCACATGTCCGAGAAATCCAACTTGCTTGAGCCAAAACTCGCATTTACTGAATTTGGCGTAAAGCTGATGGTCACGGAGTCGTCGTAGCACTGCTCGGAGGTGTTCTTTGTGCTCTTCTTCACTTTTTGATTATATAAGTATGTCACCGATAAAGACTACCATGAATTTATCGAGGAAGTCCATGAATACTTTGTTCACCATATGCATGAAGAAGGCAGGGGCATTGGTGAGACCAAAGGACATAACTGTATATTCATAAAGACCGTACCGAGTAGTGAATGCGGTCTTAGGAATATCTTCCTTTTTAATCTTGAGTTGATGATACCCTGTCCTTAAATCAATCTTGGAGAATACCTTGGCCCCACTGAGCTGATCAAACAAGTCATCAACCCTGGGCAGTGGATATTTATTTTTGATGGTGACATCATTCAGCTAACGGTAATCCACACACATGCGGAGGCTGCCATCCTTCTTATCCATGAAGATAGCAGGTGATCCCCATGGTGAAGAGCTGGGACGGATATATCCTTTGTGGAGTATTTCATCAAGCTGTTTCTTTAGCTCCACTAATTCTGATGAGGGCATCCGGTAATACTTCTTGTATAACGGTGCGGTTCCGGGCACAAGATCTATTGCAAACTCAAGCTCTCGATCGGGTGGCATGCCTGGCAGTTCTTCTGGAAACACATCAGGAAACTCACTGACCAGAGGAATTAATTCCAGCTCACCAGCCATAGCGTTGAAAGCCATTTCTTTCTTGGGTATGCTTCTGCGAGCATAGAATTTGGTAGTCTGTCCCTCTTGACTGGTCAAAGTGACTTCTCGGGTCGCGCAGTTTATGCGTACTTGATATTGGGTCAACCAATTCATACCCAAGATAACATCCAACCTTACAGACTCAATGATTATCAAGGAGATGGAAAACGGGCTTTGTTGATATTGATTTCCAGATTACGGCATACCAGATTGCTCCTGATTAAGGATCCCGGGGATTGTACCAGCATATTCTTGCCCAAAAGAGAACAAGGAAATTTGTTTTGGGCAACAAAACTCCGCGAAATAATAGAGTGGGAAGCCCCTGAGTCAAATAAAATTACGGCAGGTATGTTATTAACAGAAAACATACCAATGACGACTTCGGGGTTCTCTTGGGCTTCACCTGCGGAGAGGTGATGAATGTGCCAGTGATGTTTTGCTGGATAGGGCTTGACTCCATAAAGTTGACTTGTGGCCTGATTAGGGCACTTGCTTTGCTGTTCTTGGGACACTGTCTGGCATAATGTCTGGTTTGCCCACAACTGAAGCAAGAATTGTTGTGCTGACACTCCTCTCGCACCGGGTTGGTCATGACATTCTTGACTTGTGTGGTGGTCTTGTTAACATTCTGTTGCCAATTGGGCTTGTATTCCACCTGAGTATGTTGCTAGGTACGAGCCTTTTGCACCGGCTGCCCTTCCTTCCTTGGCTCAAACTTGCGCTTGTGATCGTTATTGGCAGGCCTATTGTCTGATACGAGCTTGTGCTCCCTTTCAGCAATGGAAGCCTTGTTTACCAGAGTTTGGAAATCTGGGAAATCAAACATATTGAGGGTACATTGGAGTTGCGGGTTTAATCCCCCAAGAAATCTGTCGTTCTTTCTTTCTTCGGTGGCCATGTCATAAAGGGAGTAACGGGCCAAATGATTGAACTTTTGCAAGTATTCACCCACAGACTGATTTCCTTGAAGGAGCGCGAGAAATTCATGCTGCTTAACCTTCATAATTCCAGTAGGAATATGATATTTCCGGAACCGATCCTTGAATTTTGCCCACGTGATTTCTTCATCAGCAGGCCACATGGCTTTTGCATTTTCCCACCATATGGCAGTGGCGCCTTCAAGATAATGGGTTGCAAATGGGACTTTATCATCTTCTTCAGTACGAGCAATCTCGAGCTTCCTCTCAATGGTTCGCAACCAATCGTCTGCATCCAAGGGATCAATAACCTGACTGAAACTGGGAGGCTTTGTTCTCTGAAAATCTGACAGCTTGGAGTGATGACCGTTCTGATTTCCATTTTGTCCAACCACAGCTTGCACACTCCTTAATATTTCAATCAGATCATTATTCCTTCTTTCCTCAAACATACACATAATTTTCTCGGTGGAGGGCGGATTTGGCGGTGGAGGCAGTGGTGGAACGTACGACTTGGGGGAGCGTCCTGCCTGTCGTGCGGAACGATGAACAGGAGTATCCTCATGAGTGTCGCTACTGCTGCCTCCCCACGTCATCCTGTTGTGGATTTTTTCCAAGAAAACGCAACCGAGATGAGAAACATCCAAAAATAAATTGGGGAAAAGCTAGCAACAAATCCCGATAGAAAATGAAATAACGAAGAAAAATACGACGAATAAAATAGAGTTCCAACATAATTATACATAGACTCATACATGAAAGATAAACATCATGCCAGGTTCAACTACTCTCATACAGGAAACAAAACACCATGACTCGTATGACTACATCCGCACATCATCCTGACAACTGCGGATACTCAGAAGTTCTACTGCTCTGCTCGTGCTGTGGGGTCCTCTCCTGAAGCGGACTCGGATCCTGAACTGACGAGGTTAACTGAAACCTCCGGGTTAAAGGTAACACGATGACGCTGCTTCAAGGGCTCTCCCTCTAGGGCAGGTGCAGGTGAAGCATCGGGGCTACAGGAGTAGTGAGAAGTGAAACCCACTCAGCAGGAGCACTGAGAGGATTCATGGTCGAGGTGCCCAAGCTACTCGGAGGGAACTAGAACTGGCTGGAATATAAGGAGTAAATCCCATAGAGGATGGAGCAGTGACAGATCTAGTAGAGGCTAAAGCAGTACGAGCATGAGTCAACTCTCGAGCCAGCTCGTGGATCATAAGATAGCAAGCAGTGATATAACGGGAAAGGTGGCTAGCAACACTATCAGACTCCGGATCAATGATAGGGAAACGGACACGACCATTCTCATGCAGAGAGTGATAGTAGTAGGAACCTGGGTGGTTCTGCATCCAGACCTCGTTATAACGAAGCTCGACAAGGACCTCGAATGCAGCAAACTGGACAGCCTGAGAAGTGGTAGAAGCAAAACCACTCTGGGAGGTACGTGTGTAAGTCCTGGAATCGGAACTGGTGCGCAGACTAACCACTGTGTGTTACTCATACACCGAGTCTGCCAGATGCTCCCAGTACACACAATAGACTGGGTCGCAACCGAGGGGGTACAGTCGATGCCACACGTTACGAAGGAGATGCGGCAACGTGTACGGCATCAGCTGAAACTGGCACGGATACGGCACTGGAACCATCTACACTCACAACCATTAGCAGGTTAGCATAAAAATACAACGAGTGCATACAATGCAACAACCAGCTACAAATGCTATCGGCACTCAACTTAAACTCGTACATAACATCAGGTTAACACGTCATAGTCTAGCGTGGCCTACGGTCAGCGTGGCTCTGATACCAAGCTTTGTGGCACCCCGGCTCAAAGCAACCGGTTTACCATGCATTGCCAGCCCAGAGACCATGTCTTCTGGCAACACAGAACATCTTGGTACAGAAAACAACCGCTTTATTGATGCTAGCGGATCATAGTTTGTATTACAACAGGTGGCAAGGCCAAGCAGCACACACAGTGCGGCTGAACAACATGTACATTATTTAGTAAGCATAAAGGGGCCTGGATCAGAACAACTACGTGGCAGCGGAACAACGTCGTAGCGGAACTCCATAGCACAGGGACACCGATGTGGACACGATCTAGAATCGGACAACACTCCTTTCCAACGAGACTTTCCTGAAAGCTGGCATGACATGCCTGGTCAGTACATTGAATGTACTTGCAAGCTCACAACAAACATAAACATAATGAGAAACAATATCATGACACTTAACCAATTAGCAAAGCAACAACATATCATACATGATGTGATCATGATCTTGTGATAAAATTCCATCGGACTTGCTTACCAACGGTGATCGCTCTCGGATCACAAACAAACCAACCTCGTGGTCTTGGATCGGGTTACCTTGTAACCAAACGGTGATTGTCGATGTCAAAACCGGCGGATCACGGGTAGGGGGTCCCGAACTATGCGTCTGAGGTTGATGGTAACATGAGACAGGGAACACCATGTTTACCCAGGTTCGGGCCCTCTTGATGGAGGTAAAACCCTACGTCCTGTTTGATTGATATTGATGATATGGGTAGTACAAGAGTAGATCTACCACAAGATCAGAGAGGCTAAACCCTAGAAGCTAGCCTATGGTATGATTGTATGTTGTGATTGTTGTCTTACGGACTAAAACCCTTCGGTTTATATAGACACCGAAGAGGGTTAGGGTTACACAAGGTCGGTTACAAAGGAGGAGATATCCATATCCGTATTGCCTAGCTTGCCTTCCACGCCAAGTAGAGTCCCATCTGGACACGAGACGAAGTCTTCTTGCATCTTCATAGTCTAACAGTTCGGCCAATGGAGATAGTCCGGCTGTCTGGAGACCCCCTAATCCAGGACTCCCTCAGAAGCCCCTGAACCAGGCTTCAATGACGATGAGTCCGGCGCGCAGTATTGTCTTCGGCATTGCAAGGTGGGTTCCTTCTCCGAATACATCACAGAAGAATTTGAATACGAGGATAGTGTCCGACCCTGCAAAATAAGTTCCACACTCCACCGTAGAGAGAATAATATTTTCGCAGATCTAATTTGCTGGCTTGTTTTGGCAGCATGACGTTACGTCATGGCCTGGTGATTTATTCGAACCGTTTCTTTTAACCAGCCCTGCACATAACGCGAGGCAGTTTTTCGACACGTCTTGTCAAAGCAGAGACCGTGTCCCGTTATTATGGGATTCTCATCAATACGGGCGTGGGTAACCCAACCGTGCCATCAATTGCAGCGCTTGGGGGATAAGCGAGTTTTACCAGGCAAGTGGGGACGCCTAGTTTCGTCCGCCCATATAAAGGGATAAGGATTCACCTTTCTATCCACGCCTTCTTCCTCCCTTACCCATCCGTCTTCGCACACTCGAGCTCTAGCGCCCAAGCCCGCACTTCCCACCTCGACCTTCTCCAATCATGTCCGGAGCGGGAGGCAAGTGGATGGTCTCCTCCATCACGGAGGGAGACATCAAGAAACTGAGGAAAGCCGGATACCTGCCCGACGACATCACGAACCGGCTCCCAGATGAGGGGCAACTCATCCCCACCCCCAGGCCCCATGAGAGGGTAGTATTCCTCACCCATTTACTCCATGGACTGGGGTTCCCTCTCCATCCCTTCGTCCAGGGGCTCATGTTTTATTACGGCCTGGATTTCCATGATCTGGCCCCGAACTTCATCCTCAACATCTCGGTGTTTATCGTCGTGTGCGAGGCCTTCCTCCGCATCAAGCCCCACTTCGGCTTATGGCTGAAGACCTTCAATGTCAAGCCGGAGGTGGTGGGCGGCCGCCAGGCGGAATGCGGAGGCGCCATGGTGGGCAAGATGCCCAACGTAACATGGCTTGAGGGCTCGTTTGTGGAAACCATAAAGGGGTGGCAATCGGGGTGGTTCTATATCACCGAGCCGCGCGACCCTGCATGGGAGGCAGCCCCCGAGTTCCGATCTGGCATCCCCACGCGGCTCACCTCCTGGAAAGAGAAGGGCCTGTCCTGGGGTAGTTCGAAAGAGCTGATCGGACTCCAAACATGTATTCAAAACATGGTGGACAAGAAGCTCAAGCTTGTCAACATAGTCCAAGTCATGCTCATTCGCCGGATACTCCCGTGCCAACAACGGGAGTTCAACTTGTGGGAGTTCAATCCGGCGCAGCACCGAACTCTGAACAGGCTCTTCGACACGACTCATGAAGACGCCTGGAGGGTGCTGTTCAAAAGTGCCGAGGTCCCCCCCTATTACCGAGGATCGCGGATTCAGCGCGAAGCGCCAAGCCAGTGCGGTAAGCTGCTTTACCTTTCACAAGATACTTATTATTTTTGTAGATTGACTCTATGCGGGATCTAAGCTCCCGTACCTTTGACAGGACTGGCAGAAGATGGCCGAACAAATCGACTGTCCGGCTCCTTTGCCCGAAGGCCCCGCAGACGCTCTTCTGGCGAAGATGTTGACTCAGGCCCCTTATACGGTGCCGGAGAAGACCAAGAAGGCCAAGGGAACCCGAAAGAGTTCCCGACGCCAGGCGTCGTTGGACTCACCGTCCGGTGACTCTGTGGCGCACTCTTCCCCCGAAGACGAGGAAGAAGAAGAAGAAGATGCTCCCCCACCGACTGGGGGAGACAAGAAAAGGAAGGCCGCCCCAACCGGGGAGGCCGGAGGGTCCAAGAAGGGAAGGACTCCTTCCGGACGGTTCCACCGCCGCCGACGAAGGCGAAGACGAGTGGTTGCCCAGGGTCAAGCCCCCGGGGAGATCGTAAGTATTCGGATACCAGAGTAACTCATAGGATTCCTTTGTCGCACTGCTTTCCCTAACACCGAACGCAATTATGTAGGCCGCCACGAGCCAGTATCGATGTATCATCGGACGGCTCCTTGGGCTTGTCGGACATGGATAGCGATCCAGTCCCGACCGCCACCTCCCCTCATCCTGCCGATGACGCCGAGGTGTTGTCTCAAGATTCACCAGATCGAGGGGAGACAGTCCCAGAGGCGCCTCAAGGTGACCTTCCTGACTCCGGGAGCCGAGGGGACGGAGCCCCCGAGAGCTCCAAGTTCGGCCCTCAGCCGAACACTGCACCGGACCCTCCAGCGGTTCCGGGCTCAGGCAGGCGGCCTCCTTCTAAGAGGGGCAAGACGCCTGTGCCGGTGACCTCTGTCCATCCAGAGGCACCAGACAATCTATTGGAAGAGCTTCGCAGCGCTTCCATCGACAAGGAGCACCACACTATCATGAGTGCGGTGATCCAGAAGGTTCAGTCCTCCAAGAGCGGATTGACTGAAGCCTATGCCAGCCTTCTAACAGGCTTTGAGGTAAGTGTTTTAAAATGTAGTTGAAATATTACCGCATAGATAGTAGCCCCTGATGCTTTGTTCGGTGTTCGCAAAGAAAAGCCGAACAGAGGATCAAATAATATTGCAGGAGTCTAATATAAGTATGTCAATATGCATATGTAGGCTTCGCTGCTGGCGCCGTACTGAAGCAGGACCTCGAGGGGTCCAGGAAAGAGCTCGGCCTTGCCCAGAGGCAGCTCGAGGAGAACAAGGGTAAGTAATACCCTGTCTTATGTATATATAAAAGAGGACGCGATTGCAAAATGACAGGATCATCGTATTTTTGCCAGGGGCCACGACCGAGGTGGCGACCCTGAAGCAAGCGCTGACCAAGGCCGAAGATACAGCGGCCAAGGAGCGCACCGAGCGAGAGAAGCACGAGGCTCGGGTGGGCGAGGTACAGCAAGAGCTCCAGGCTCTTGTGGCGAAGCACGAGGTGTTGGAGCTTGACTCCAAGACGTGGGAGTCTGAGCTTGCCGCGGCCCTCGAGAGTGTAAAAAGTGCCAAGGCCGAAGCCCAAAAGGCCCTCCAAGAGATCGACGCGATGAAGAAGATAGCAGCGGGTAAGGCTTTCTATATGCAAAGCAAGCATGTAAAAGTAAATTAACGATTACTTACCCGGATCCGGAGCTCTTCAGGAGCATTCGCAGATTTGCCCCGCAGTGTGTCCAATGCCGCACAATTTTACCAGTCCGAGGACGGAAGCTCGACGGAGAAGCTGTTCTGGTCTCAGTATGCTGAGGCACATCCTGTGCCAATGAGCGACCAGCTGAAGCAGATGGTCGAGCTACATAAGGCGGCCGATCAAGCCATGAAGAGCTTTATAGTCCGGTTGTGGCCTGGCGACTCCCTTCCGAACAGCTTCTTCGGCCTGGTGAGGCGGCTTGTGGATGCCTGCCCGCGGCTGGAGGTCGTCAAGCGATCTGTCTGCATTGAAGGTGCACGCCGGGCTTTCGCCCGTGTGAAATTGCAGTGGGTCAAGCTAGACGCCATGAAGCTGATCAAGGAGGGGTCGCCAGAGGGCAAGGAGCACCGCCACCCCGAGATGTACTACGAGGGTGTTCTGCCGGATGCCCGTCTCATCACGGACGAGTGTTCAAAAGATGTAATATTTGAATGAGACTTGCTCGTTTTATCCTGTATGTATGAAAACTTGTTTCATATGCGCTATGCAACGCTTGTTGGAATTTAAAATATTACCTTCTATTTGGCTGTTTATCCAACCTGAGAGATGGCTAGTCCTCGGCTTTTGCCCCCATGCCACGAGTGCTGGGGTGTTCGGGATAAACCTGAGCACTCTTGTTCCCATGTTTGGGTCCTTCGAGGGAGGTGCTCAGCACAGCGAACAAGGCAACCGGACTAATGATGCTTTATCACTCTCACTTAGCCATAGAATTCTATAATTTTAAATTTCAGCGAAGCCCCTGGTATTCGGAAGGCCGAATTCGGGGCGCGATACACACCTTTAAGCCGGACAGGGCCGGCCCCTCACTCTAAGTGGCATAAGTCTTTAGGGACTTGAAAACCTCGTCGAACAGTGACCAGTCTCTCGCCTTATCATGACAGTCAGTTTTAGCTTTCTCTACTGAGGTGCTGAACCCAGCAGAACCGGGGCACAATCGCAGTAGTTCTCCTAGTGCTACCTTAGCCGATAGAGCGGAACGTAAGGTACCAAAACATAGGAGCCGGGCAAACCCAACATTTGACCAAAGACATGATTCGGAGCTGATGCATATAATGCTATAAGTTCGGGGTGCCGCACTTGTGAAAGTGTTCGGACTTTTCACACCGCATTGTGGGGTACGTAAGCCCCTGGGATACTGGCCGTACCAGAGTGTACGGTTGCAAGGCGTCGTTAATGAACACACACACACACACACACACATATATATATATATATAACAAGAATGCAATAATAGTCGTAATGTCATGCATTGTTTATTAAAAAATTGCGTTAAAGCAGAGTGATACAGATAGTGCGATAAGCAAAGAGTAGGACTATGTCCCTTCCAAGGGCAAGCTGAGGAATGATATTAAATTGAATATTTCACTCGTTACTATAATCAACCTGGGAATTCCGTGGTATAACGTAGCTTTCTGCCTCCTTGGTTGCTGCATCATGTGTTCGGCAATAGTGCTGCCGGACCATGTTTCCAGAGATTAAGGTCCTGAAAGAAAAAGAAAAATGACCGAACGGGAAGCCCCTAGTGCGGTTTAGGCCGCGTCTTGGGGCGTGCCGCAGTTGTGCCCCCTCCCCACCTGTGCCCATGGTATTTGTAATGCGTAATTATGTATGCGCGGCACGAGTTTTGCCGCTGGGCTGGGATTGGGGTGGCCGCCGTATTGCTACCCGAGCTCAGATCGCGCCAGGCGGTCTATTTTCCAATTGCCCCGAGCGCGCTTGAAGGTGTCCGGGCTGTGAAGCGCCGAACTGGTTGATTGCCTTGAGAGGCTGCTTTGCGTTTCTGCTGCGAGGGCTGCGGTGTGCTCCTCTGTTCGGAGAGATCGCTTTGTGTTTCCATTGACTGTAATAACTCCGCGAGGTCCTGGAATCTTGAGCTTGAGGTATGCATAATGCGGTACCGCATTGAATCTAGCAAATGCGGTTCGCCCGAGCAGCGCGTGATAACCACTGCGGAATGGGACTATATCGAAGATTAAATCTTCACTTCAGAAGTTATCCGGGGATCCGAAGACCACTTCCAGTGTAATTGAGCCTGTGCAATGGGCCTCTACACCTGGAATGACGCCCTTAAAGGTCGTTTTTGTGGGTTTGATCCTTGAGGGGTCTATACCCATTTTGCGCACTGTGTCCTGATAAAGCAGGTTCAGGCTGCCGCCGCCGTCCATAAGGACTCGAGTGAGGTGAAATCCGTCGATGATTGGGTCTAGGACCAGTGCGGCGAATCCGCCATGATGGATACTAGTGGGGTGGTCCCTGCGATCGAAGGTGATTGGACAGGAGGACCAAGGGTTGAACTTTGGGGCGACTGGCTCCAATACATATACGTCCCTGAGCGCACGCTTCCGCTCCCTCTTGGGGATGTGGGTTGCGTATATCATGTTCACCGTCCGCACTTGCGGGGGAAACCTCTTCTGTCCTCCAGTGTGCGGCTGCCGGGGCTCCTCCTCGTCATCGCTATGCGGCCCCTTGTCCTTGTTTTCGGCAATTAGCTTTCCGGCCTGCTTGAACACCCAACAATCCCTGTTGGTGTGATTGGCTGGCTTGTCTGGGGTGTCGTGTATTTGACACGAGCGATCGAGTATACGGTCCAAGCTGGATGGGCCCGGCGTACTTTGTTTCAATGGTTTTTTCCACTGACCGGGTTTAGAGCCTTTGAATCCGGCATTGACTGTCGTATCCTCAGTATTTTCCGCTGTTAATGCAGCGCTTATGCTTGTTGCGACGTGACCTGCTATTGCCGTCCTTGGTATCTGAGGTACCATGGTTCTTTGATATGTTATTACTGCGAGCCAGCTAGCTGTCTTCTCCCGCACAAAAGCGGGTCATGAGCGTCGTGAGGGCTGCCATAGATTTCGGTTTTTCCTGACCAAGGTGCCGGGCTAGCCACTCGTCTCGAATGTTGTGCTTGAAATCCGCTAAGGCCTCCGCATCCGGACAGTCGACGATTTGATTTTTCTTTGTAAGGAACCGAGTCCAGAATTGTCTGGCCGACTCTTCTGGCTGCTGAATTATGTGGCTCAAATCATCGGCGTCTGGTGGTCGCACATAAGTGCCCCGAAAGTTGTCGAGGAATGTGGCTTCCAGATCTTCCCAACAGCTAATGGAGTCTGCTGGCAAGCTGTTAAGCCAATGCCGCGCTGGTCCTTTGAGCTTTAGTGGGAGGTATTTGATGGCGTGTAAGTCATCGCCGCGGGCCATGTGGATGTGGAGGAGGAAGTCCTCAATCCATACTGCGGGATCTGTTGTGCCGTCGTATGATTCAATATTTACAGGTTTGAAACCTTCTGGGAATTGATGTTCCATTACTTCGTCTGTGAAGCATAAGGGGTGTGCGGCGCCTCTGTATTGGGCTATATCGCGACACAACTTGAATGGGTCTTGCCCACTGTGTTCGGCCCGGCTGGATTTGCTTTTACTGTATTCGGCGTGATGTTTGTCGTCTCGCAGAGTGGTGCGCCCTCGTGATCTGTAGATCGAGCTTGAATGCTTTTCCTTGTCCTCCAATATGTCTCGCATGTCTGGCGTATCTCCCCATGCCTTTTTATTTGAATGGCGTTGGGGTGGAGGCTGAGCTTTTGGCTGGAATGCCTCTCTAACGCGGCCACGAGGTGGCCGATCAGCTGTATCATACGCTTCTTCCTCCCATCGGGGTAGTAACCTGCGCCTTGGGTAACTCTTGGAGGGGCGCACGAGTTTATATTCCTCGGCCGTGAGGACATCAGTCCATTTGTCAGCTAGCAGATCTTGATCAGCTTGAAGCTGCTGCTGCTTTTTCTTCAGGCTATTTGCCGTGGCCATAAGCCAGCGCTTGAAGCGCTCTTCTTCGACGGGATCCTCTGGTACGGCGAATTCATCGTCGCCGAGGCTTGCCTCGTCTTCGGAGGGGGGCATGTGATTGTCATCCTCCTCCTCTCCGTCTGCTGCTCTCTCAGGAGAGCTGGCTCCTCCATCCTCCTGCTCTAAATCTTGCTGGAGGGGTTTGTTTTTTTCTTCGGCACTATCCGGAGTGTTATTATCTCCTGTGCTGGTATCACCACTTTTGCTTTGGCAGGACTTAGAGCGGCGCCGCTGACGTCGGCGTTTGGGTTGCTTCTTGGAGGGGTCATCCTTCGCTATCCCGTCGCCATTGCCTTCTTTGGTGTATCCACCATGTATATGTCATATGACGAGGTGGCTTTCCAGTGCCCTATAGGTGCTGGTTCATGTTCGTCTCCTACATCGTCGTCCATACCGTCGATGTCTTCGGAGTCGAAGTCGAGCATGTCGGTTAAATCATCGACGGTGGCTACGAAGTGGGTGGTGGGTGGGTGTCGAATTTCTTCGTCATCCGCATCCCAATCGCATTGGCCATAATCTGGCCAGGGCTCTCCTGACAAAGAGAGAGACCTTAGTGAATTCAGAATGTTGCCGAAGGGCGAGTGCTGAAAGATATCCGCGACGGTGAATTCCATGATCGGCGCCCAATCGGATTCGATTGGCAGGGGCGCGGATGGTTCGGAGTCCGGAAAAGAGTCCGGCACCTTGGAGTCATGGGCTGCGCAGAGGATTATGCTGGTGTTTGGCTCGATCGCCGTTGAGACTACAGTCCTTGAGGCGGTGTCTAACCACCCGTCCTCGATTGGCGCAGTTGGCTCCGAGCTAAGGGTCGGAGCTGATGCGGGTGCGGCCTCTGGTGTACTGTTCGGCGGCAGAGCTAGGTCATACCCATCGCGACAGTGCGGCACGCCTGGCCGTGGCTCGAATCCGTCGAAGATCAAGTCTCCGCGGATGTCGGCCGTGTAGTTCAAACTTCCAAATCTGACCTGACGGCCAGGGGCGTAGCTTTCAATCTGCTCAAGATGGCCAAGCGAATTAGCCCGCAGTGCAAAGCCGCCGTATACGAAGATCTGTCCAGGAGAAAAGCCTCACCCTGGACCGCATCACTATCGATGATGGTAGGAGCCATCAAGCCTAACGGCGACGACACAGAGGAACTCTCAATGAAAGCACCAATGTCGGTGTCAAAACCGGCGGATCTCGGGTAGGGGGTCTCGAACTGTGCGTCTAGGCCAGATGGTAACAGGAGGCAGGGGACACGATGTTTTACCCAGGTTCAGGCCCTCTTGATGGAGGTAAAACCCTACGTCCTGCTTGATTGATATTGATGATATGGGTAGTACAAGAGTAGATCTACCACGAGATCAGAGAGGCTAAACCCTAGAAGCTAGTCTATGGTATGATTGTCTGTTGTGATTGTTGTCCTACGGACTAAAACCCTTCGGTTTATATAGACACCGGAGAGGGTTAGGGTTACACAAGGTCGGTTACAAAGGAGGAGATATCCATATCCGTATTGCCTAGCTTGCCTTCCATGCCAAGTAGAGTCCCATCCGGACACGAGACGAAGTCTTCTTGTATCTTCATAGTCTAACAGTCCGGCCAATGGAGATAGTCCGGCTGTCCGGAGACCCCCTAATCCAGGACTCCCTCAGTGATCTTTCCGGCGATCACAACCATGACCAACACTTGGCCTCCAACATCAAGATGGTTTACCCACCATCATCTTCTCAACAGTGCGACGTTCATAACTTAGTGTGCAAAATTTATTAAAAAGTTGACCCATGGTGTGACCTACTTTCGAGCGTGTCCGTAACTGTGGACTCGGCTATCGATAGATTTAATACACTCTATAGAGGTAGCGCATTGTACCCACACCACGGAACCCATGGCCTCGCACTCCCATTCGGGTGGACCAACGGCATTCCGACGAAACCCCTCCATTGCCATGACACTCTCTCGGCCACTCCGACTCACTCCCCACTGGGCTAGTCCTGGGTGGCCCCGTGTCTACCAAAGACACCAACGGCCACCGTCGTGGCAAAACATAAACGGTCCCAAACAGGGACAAGGTACCATAACATCAACAACGGGCACACAAGGTTATGTCTGCTTACCGGGCCAGGGTACCGCACGCCCATAACCTTCCCTCGTTGGAGGCACCGACCAGAGGCATGACAGCGGACCGAATAAAGGCCTTCCCATAAAGGCAAATGTGGTTGCACTGGGAAAAACTCGATTCAGTGGCACCATGACCCGGTCAACGATATATTCAAGTTGAATTATTAGCAGGTTCAACTTAACGTGAAAGTAACCGGTGTCATAACATGCCATGCAAGTGGTACACAAATATATGCATCAATATCATCGGAAATAACTAGGTCAACTATATCCACACTAAGCATAGACATCAACAAATCATAACACTTCCCTGGTTATGATTAATCATCACTTTAAACAGAATCTTTATTTGGCAAATTTATCATTTTTCTCCTCGAAAAAAATAACTCAAAATAATTACTTATATCCATAATCATATTACTTCTTCATAACAATTATTACTTCTAGTTACTTAACCAACTTAGTTAGCTTCAACTTTCTGTAAACTAAGCATATCAACTTAAACAAGCAACCAATCAGAATATAAATAATATACTAGTGATTTAAATGATGGATTAAATCATTAATTCAAGTTGAAAATCACAAATATTGTAATGGCACCATGAAAATGTTGATGTGGCTTGCCTTAGTGCAGATGAGGTTCACGATCCTCCTGGTGATCCTCAAGACAAGCTTAACTTTCTGAAAACAATTATAAACACCAAAATAAAACATCAAGAACCCTTTTGAAATTCACCAGAAAATCTAGACAGCATAGTAAAATCTCATTTTTGGTGAGCTGCTAGATTTCTTCATAAAGCGCACAATGCAAAAAGAATCAATTCATTTGGACTTATGGTTAAAAAGTTTTGGCTGTTTGAAGCTCTCTGGATAGAATTAAATTTGAATTTAAATAAAACAGAACTGAGGGGGGTGACGTCGAAGGCGTAAACCTCGCGGGCGCCACCACTCGTACCGCTTCGCGCGCGTACAGAGTGGCTGACTAGCGGGCCCCGCTAGTCAGGTGAGAGGGAGGGGAGAGCGAAACAGAGGACGGCGCGGCTTCGCCGGAGCACACGCCGGTGAGGAGGGCTTCTTGGCCCAAACTAGAGGGAGGGACCGAAAGAGGAGACGGAGGCGCACCTGCCCATACCCGTAGGTTAGCTAGGGGTGGTCGGACGGCGTCGGAAATGACCTCTTCAGCGGCGATAGGAAGCAGAGGTCGCCAGAGTTGAAGACGACGGCGACTAGAGGCGACACTGGGGGCTCCAACCGGGCGGAACAGAACCACCAAGGCACAACGGAGGCCCTGGAATGGTGGCCCGAGCCTGGGAGGGGCTGGAGCTGCAGAGACGACCCGAGGGGATCACCGGCGAGCTCGAGCTCGGGGACGGCGGCCCGCGGCCTGCCCGACCGGGCTACGGCTTTCTACGAGATCGTGGAGTGTGTGTGAGGAGTGGATGATGCTCGAGGAGGCTGGGGAGGGCTCTATTTATAGCCAAGCAACGAGGGGGGTTTGGGCTCTGCCAGGGGACACCTGGACACGGCGCCCGGTGATGAACGGTGTTAGTGAGCGAGGGGGAAGGCGACGCAGCTCACGCGGGCACTGTGGGTGAGCGGAGACGAGCACACGGGCGAGAGGGTGGTGACGAACACAGTGCGCAGCGCACTGTTGCGTTGGCCGGACCGCGCCCGTGCTTGTTGTGGTGAGCTCCGGTGTCGGCGAGCGCCATGAGGGAGTTAAGAGGGTCAGGACGATGATCGTGGCGAAGTTTGGCAAGGTTTGGCAGTCGAGGAAGCGAGTGATACGTCTCCAACGTATCTATAATTTATGAAGTATTCATGCTATTATATTATCTGTCTTGGATGTTTTTCGGCTTTACTAAACACTTTTATATTATTTTTGGGACTAACCTATTTACCCAGAGACAAGTGCCAGTTTTTGTTTTTTCCTTGTTTTAGAGTATCACAGAAAAGGAAAATCAAACGGAGTCCAATTGACCTGAAACTTCACGGAACTTATTTTTGGACCAGAAGAAGCCCAAGGAGTATCGGAGATGGACCAGAAGAGTCCCGAGCTGCCCACGAGGGTGGGGGCGCCCCTACCCCCCTAGGCGCGCCCCCCTGCCTCGTGGACAGCCCAGAGATCCACCGACATTCTTCTTCCTCCTAAATATACCCATATACCCTAAAAACTTCGAGGAGCAGAATAGATCGGGAGTTCCGCCGCCAGAAGCCTCCATAGCCACCGAAACCAATCTATACCCGTTCCGGCACCCTGCCCGAGGGCGGAATCCCTCTCCGATGGCCATCTTCATCATCCCAGCGCTCTCCATGACTAGGTGGGAGTATTTGATCTCTCTCTCTCTCTCTCTCGTGTTCTTGAGGTGATATGATCTTGATGTATCTCGAGCTTTGCTATTATAGTTGGATCTTATGATGTTTCTCCCCCTCTACTCTCTTGTAATGGATTGAGTTTTCCCTTTGAAGTTATCTTATCGGATTGAGTCTTTAAGGATTTGAGAACACTTGATGCATGTCTTGAATGGGATACCCGTGGTGACAATGGGGTATTCTATTGATCCACTTGATGTATGTTTTGGTGATCAACTTGCGGGTTCCGCCCATGAACCTATGCATAGGGGTTGGCACCCGTTTTTGTCTTGACTCTACGGTAGAAACTTTGGGGCACTCTTTGAGGTTCTTTGTGTTGGTTGAATAGATGAATCTGAGATTGTGTGATGCCTATCGTATAATCATACCCACAGATACTTGAGGTGACATTGGAGTATCTAGGTGACATTAGAGTTTTGGTTGATTTTTGTCTTAAGGTGTTATTCTAGTACGAACTCTATGATAGATTGAGCGGAAAGAATAGCTTCATGTTATTTTACTACAGACTCTTGAATAGATCGATCATAAAGGATAACTTTGAGGTGGTTTCGTACCCTACCATAATCTCTTCGTTTGTTCTCCGCTATTAGTGACTTTGGAGTTACTCTTTGTTGCAAGTTGAGGGATAGTTATATGATCCAATTATGTTATTATTGTCGAGGGAACTTGCACTAGTGAAAGTATGAACCCTAGGCCTTGTTTCCTAGCATTGCAATACCATTCGTGCTCACTTTTATCATTAGTTACCTTGTTGTTTTTATATTTTCAGATTACAAAAACCTTTATCTACCATCCATATACCACTTGTATCACCATCTCTTCGCCGAACTAGTGCACCTATACAATTTACCATTGTATTGGGTGTGTTGGGGACACAAGAGACTCTTTGTTATTTGGTTGCAGGGTTGCTTGACAGAGACAATCTTCATCCTACGCCTCCTACGGATTGATAAACCTTAGGTCATCCACTTGAGGGAAATTTGCTACTGTCCTACAAACCTCTGCACTTGGAGGCCCAACAATGTCTACAAGAAGAAGGTTGTGTAGTAGACATCAGGGAGCACGCGCGCAACAGAGCGCTCGGCGCCACTCAGAGAGCGGCGACATGCAGGTTGGCATAGTGCACATGTGTGGTCACCGCATGAACTCTGACCTCAGGCCGACCTAAGCCCAAACTTCATGTCTGGCGTGTAGTTCATGGTTGATTGAGAGGTTACCATGCTGTGGTTTGAGCTCAGACGCAGTAGAATTGATTTCAACTTCCTGGTAAGTTTATGGTCAGTAACTTTGAGAGCTTACTATGGTCAAACTTCTGAGAGTTGGGAGCTGGGCTTTGGAGGTTAGCAATCATCTACTAAGGTGATGATGCGCAAGAAAAATCAGCCACAATAGAGCAAGTAAAATGGTAGTTGCTGTAGAAACCCCCATTTCTGTCCAGAACAGGAAATATTTTCTGCAGCAAAAATATTCCAAAAAGTGATGAAATATTTTTGCTCAGGAAGGTGCCCTAGGGTTCAATGAATATTAGGGAATTTTCTCAGATTTTCGTGGGAAAGAAAAATTGGGGTTTCTTTGGAGCATATTGAGCTAGCTAGGGTTTTAGAGAGGGAAATGAATATTTCCCTTTAAGAAAAATATTCAAAAATATTAGTTTGAGGTGAACCAGAGAGGAAATGATAGTTAGAGAGGGAAATGAGACAATTGGGTGAAAGTCAAGGGGTACCCAAGTGTTTAAGTCCATCTGAAAAGATTCAAAACTTCAAATTTCAAAAACAAACCAACTGAAAATCAGGCAAAGAGAAGAGGGCAAAACCCAGACTGTCACAGCTGGTCTTCAGGGTTCCAACCATATCCAATCCCCAAACAGCAAATGGCCAGACGAGTGGAATGGTCTTCAAAGCTGAAGCAGGTTTGTGGGACATGATGGAGTAGAACTGGCAGCCCTCACACTTGTCGGCTATTTCCTTTGCCATTTCATTCGCACATGGCCAGTACAAACCTGCTCGGTATGCTTTGGCCACGATTGTCTAAGAGGATGCATGGTGACCACAGGTCCCCGAGTGGATATCATTGAGAATCATTCGACCTTTTTCTCGTGTAATGCATCGTTGAGAAACTCCAGTCACACTCTCTCTGTACAGTCGTCCACCTATCACGGTGAAGGCTTTGGATCGTCGGACAATCTGACGGGCCTCATCCTCATCTTCTGGGAGCTCTTTTCTGAGTGTGTATGCAACATATGGCACCGTCCAATTAGGGGTGATAACCAAAACCTCCATAATCAGGTCGGCCACGGCTGGGGTTTCAATTTCGGTCGAGTCGGTGGAACTTTTCGGTTGTGTGGGCTGAGGGAGTCCTGGATTAGAGGGTCCTCGGGCGTCCGGACTGTGGTACATTGGCCGGACTGATGGACAGTGAAGATGCAAGACCGAAGACTCCCACCTGTGTCCGGATGGGACTTTCCTTGGCGTGGAAGCCAAGCTTGGCATCCCAATATGAAGATTCCTTTCTCTGTAACCGACTTTGTACAACCCTGGTCCCCTCCGGTGTCTATATAAACCGGAGGGTTTAGTCCATAGAGGCATAGAACAATCATAATCAGATAGGCTAGACTTCTAGGGTTTTAGCCATTACGATCTCGTGGTAGTTAAACTCTTGTAACCCCCATACTCATCAATATTAATCTAGCAGGACGTAGGGTTTTACCTCCATCGAGAGGGCCCGAACCTGGGTAAACATTGTGTTCCCTGTCTCCTGTTACCATCAACCTCAGACGCATAGTTCGGGACCCCCTACCCGAGATCCGTCAGTTTTGACACTGACATTGGTGCTTTCATTGAGAGTTCCACTGCGCCATCGCCGAGACATTCGATGGCTCCATCAACCATCCACAACAACATTTTCCAGGGAGAAACCTTCCTCCCTGGACATTTCTTCTTGTTCGGCGGCTTCGCACTCCGGGCCAACTCGCTTGGCCATCTAGAGCAGATTGATAGCTACGGCCTTGGCCATCAGGCCAGATTTGGAAGCTTGAACTACGTCGCGGACATCCGCAGAGACTTGATCTTTGACGGATTCGAGACCGCGGCAGTAGTTGCTCCCTGTCACCATGATGAACATGGCCTAAATCTGTCATCGAATTACACCCAGGAGATAGAACCTGCAATTGCTTTGGCTCTAGATCCGGAGCAGGTCACGCCATTCGAGGACGGGAGGCTCAACCCCGCCACGGAGGCCACAGACTCAGCGGCGTTGGAGCCGCACATAGACCCAACCTTAAGTGAGATCTACGTTGCCAGAACCTTGAACACGCTTCCAGCCACAGGTTCCAAAGCATGCGTGTCTGCGCACAACGAGCTTGACCGGGCGTCAATCGTCGAATTCAGCTCCGCGGACATCTTCCGGCTCGCCTTTAGGCGATGTGCTAAACTCATTAAAAACACTCTCCTTAGCGGGGGACACACGACAGAATTATATCCGGTTCAAACTGGAGGCTGATGACGAATTTCGCTTCCCACCCCCCGCCCACTTAATAGCCACTTCCGAAGATTTAACTGACATGATCGATTACGGCTCCGACGACATCGACGGTATGGACGACGATGCCGGAGAAGAGGAGGCCCAAAACTCACCATTTTCCGGAAGCTGGACGGCCACTTCCTCATATGACGTATACATGGTGGATGCACCAAAAGAGAATAGCGGCGATGACAAGGAAAATCCAGTTGAGGATAAACCTCCCGAGATACAACCAAAGCGTCGGCGTCAGCGGCGCCGCTCTAAGTCACGCCACAGCAAAGACAGCAACACCAGCACAGGAGAAGATAACACTCCGGACGGTGCCAAAGACAATGGAGACCCCGTCCAGGCGATTTCTGAACAAGGTGAACAGGAAGACAGGCAAGTTAGCCCTGATGAACAGGCCACGCATGAAGACTCGAAGGACAGTAATTATCTTCCGCTCTCCAAGGATCAGGCGAGCCTCGGCACCGAGGATTTTATCGTGCCTGAGGAACCTCTCGAGCAGGAGCGCTTCAAGCGCTAGCTAATAGCCACCGCAAGGAGCCTGAAAAAGAAACAACAGCAACTTCAAGCTGATCAAGATCTACTCAACGATAGATGGACAGACGTCCTGGCAGCCGAGGAATACGGCCTCAAGCGCCCAGCCAAAAGCTACCCGAAGTGTAAATTGCTACCTCAGTTCGATGACGAGGCGTTGGAGCCCATGCCACCATCGCGCAATGCGGCTGACCGACCAGCACGTGGTCAGGATAAAGCGGCAACTCAAGACGAACACCAGCCTGCCCTACCTCACCGTAAAGGCAGAGATAAAACAGCTTGGGGACACACATACGACCTACAGTAGGACTTGGATAGTAGAGCAGGTCAGAACAGATCAACTTATGGATCATGGGGATGTGCCCCGACATGCGATAACGGCTATCTTGCCAGACGCAATAGTCATTCTCACGCCTGGGCCGATAACTGCAGACGGACTCCATCCGAGCTACGTCGCGACGTGGCTCGATATAGAGGCGCCGCTCACCCATTTTGCTTCACCGACGAAGTAATGGACCACGAATTCCCAGAAGGGTTTAAACCCATGAATATTGAATCATACGATGGAACAACAGATCCCGCGGTATGGATTGAGGACTATCTTCTCCATATCCAGCTGGCCCGCGGCAATGACCTTCACGCCATTAAATACCTACCACTAAAACTAAAAGGACCAGATCGGCACTGGTTAACCAGCCTTCCAGAGAACTCCGTTGGCAGCTGGGAAGACCTGGAAGACGCCTTTCGTGATAACTTCCAAGGCACATATGTCCGGCCACCAGACGTCGATGACTTAAGTCACATCTTTAGCAGCCCGGAGAGTCAGCCAGAAAGCTCTAGACTATGTTCTTAATTAAAAAGAACCAAATTGTCGATTGTGCGGAGGCCGAAGCCCTCACGGCCTTCAAACATAGCGTTCAGGACGAATGGCTTGCTCGCCAACTCGGTCAGGAAAAACCAAAATCCATGACAGCCCTTACTGCTCTTATGACCCGCTTTTGCGTGGGAGAAGATAGCTAGCTCACTCGTAGGAGCAATGGCGCCAGCGACCCAGGCACTTCCGAAGTCCGAGACGGCAACGGAAAACCACGACGCAATAAATACAAGCGTTGTAATAATGATGAAATAACACAAGACACATTAGTTAACGCCGGATTCAGCGGCTCCAAGCCCGGTCAACGGAAAAAGGCATCCAAGGGAAATAGAGACGGACCATCCAACCTCGATAAGATATTGGATCGGCCATGGCAGATTCATGGCACCCCTGATAAACCAGCTACCCATACCAATAGAAGATGCTGGGTCTTCAAACAAGCCGGCAAATAAAAATCCGAACACAAGGGGAAGGGGCCACCCAGTGACAGTGATGACGAAGAGACTCGCTGGCCGAATACTGGGGTTCAGAAGCAGTCCCCCCCCCCCCGAAGTGCAAACCGTAAATATGGTATATGCGATGCACACCCCCACAAGGGAGCACACGCGCGCATTACGGGACACATACGCCATAGAGCGGATTCCCCAAAAAATTAGTCATACCCGTCCCGAAGGATCGGTAGCTCTGATCATCGATTTAATTATTGATGGGTTCCATCTCACGAAAGTCGGCAGTAGCCTTAATCAACTGTACCAAGACACTGTCAACAAAATGGGCATTGATCCTTCTAGAATCAAACCCACCACAACAATCCTCAAAGGAGCAGTACCCGTTGTAGAAGTCATACAAATAAACGAAAAAATGGGACATTCCTTCCGTACATGGGATTGTACTACGGCCATTACAGCCGAAGCATAAAGTGGCCTCGTCAAACCGCACAATTCACCGGCCATTAAGACGCCAGTCTCCATTAAATGGAACCAATCTATCCTGAACCAGGATTAGCAGTTCAGCCATCGTTCGCCTCACAATCACGCGAAGTTTATACCGCGCATGCATAATTATGCACTTAAAATACCCTAGCCATCGACGGAGGCACAATACGGGCAAGCCTACAAGCACTCCCATTTCCTCCTTTTCATTTCTAACTATTTCTTTTTATCTTATCATAGGTGACACAAAATATTGGTCACCTCACAGACTCTTTAGGAGTTCGGCTTCATACACTTTAACCGAGGCAAGACGGCACAGACGTGCGACAGGAGGTCCAAATAATTGTGTAGACCGCACTCTCTATTTTTGAGCCTGTAAAGTGTCTTCTCCCTCAGCCTTCGACCACCGGCATGTCAAATAGCCAGGGGCGCGGCATTATTATTTGAAAAATGGCAATTGACATATCAATTAGATCCCAGTAAACATATTCATTTCACACTCGCACTTCGGCATGGGTTGCCAGGGGCTTGATATGGGAACAAATGACTTGCCGACAAGTCCGAACAGCTTTATAGCACACTTCGGCGTCGCGAGTTTGGCCTTATATGCATCAGCTCCGAATCATGTCTTTGGTCAATAGTTGGGTTGCCCGGCTCCTGTGCTTACTACCTTAAGTTCCGCTATATCGGCTAGGGTAGTAAAGGGAGAACTACTGTGATTGTGTCCCGGTTTATCCGGATGAGCACCTTACTAGAGAAAGCCGAAAACTGACTGTCATGATGCGGCGAGAGCTGGTCAACCACTCGATGACTTATTAGAATCTTTCGTGATTCCTCCGGTATTGCGCGAAGGACCATTCTTCTGGTCACTCATGTAACGCATCGTACTCGGATGACTGCGTACATACCAGGGGCTATATCGTAGACCCACGGTCAAACTCCTATGGCTAAGTGAAAGTACTAAAGCCCTGTAGTCCGATTGCGTAGTTTGCTGCATTGAAACCTCCTTCACAGACCAAGACGTTGGATCATGAGTGATCAAGTGCTTTTCCGAACACCCTCGTAATTTATGCGAGGGGGCTGAAGCCGACGACTAGAAAACTTTCAGATTATACAAAAACGGCTGCACAGGAGGAGCCACAACTTCTAGGCATAATCTTAAATTATAATAATATTGTTTTTACAATCTCAATACATTTCACTCGAACATCAGCTCTTCCGAGCACTGACCCTCTATCAAGCGGGCACCCTCTAAGACATCTTCAAAATAATACTCTGGCGTGTGATGCTCCTTGCCCTTGGGTGGACTTTTCGCTGCAACATCGGTGGCCTTCATCTTCGCCCAGTACGTCTTCACACGGGCAAGGGCCATTCGTGCACCTTCAATACACGTGGACCGCTTAACAGCGTCGATACGCGGCACCGCATCACTTAGTCACCGTACCAAACCGAAATAACTCTTCACAATTGGCTCAGTTGGCCACAGTCGGACTACAATGTCCTTCATGGAAGAAATGGATATTTTGTGGAGATCGGCCCACTGGGCCATCTTCTCGTTCAGTAACAGTGGGCGCTTCGGCATGCCGAATTGTGACCAAAAAAGCTTCTCCGTTGCATGCCCTTCCCGCGCTTCGTAAAACTGCGCCGCATCGGAGGCACTCTTCAGCAAGTCCAAAAGGTGCCTGGGGAACTCCACATTTGATTAAGAGGGGCATACTTCGGATCGCCAAACTTAGTCTGTAATAAGAAAGGCTTACCGGCCGCTACTTTCCCAGCTTGCCGGATCTCTTCCCGAGCCGCTCTAGACTCAGATCGTGCTTCTCTTGCCTCTTGTAATGCCTGGTCAAGATCAGTCGCTTTGGCCTTGTTATCCTTCTCGAGGAATTCGCACCGGACAGTGGCTTCCTTCATCTTGCATGCCATAGTGGCCATTCTCTCCTCACACTGGCGCTGCACGGCCTGTCCGGGTGCTAACTCATCAGATGCATTCTGGGAAGCCACATTACTCATCCGGGCTTGCTCCTTGGCTCGGGCAAGTTCAGCCCGAAGAGTCTCAACCGCAGCAGCACCATCTACAGATACGCACGTCTTAGAACATAATTCTAGATCCGTGCCTGTGTCACTATACATATTCTAACACATACCTTGCGCCTCGTCGAGTCGCTTGTTAATAAGCATGATGTCGTTATCCGCCACATCAAGCTTATGCTCCAGACCTGCAACCACCATAGTGTGTGCAGTCGTCATGGAGGTACCAGCCTATGTTTCGAGTCATTAGATTATTACCTGAGGACATCTTTTTCGATCCTCTGATTGCCTACCTTCGGGCGCCAACCAGCGTCTCAGGGGCTACTATCTATACACAGGCGCTTTTTTGCGTATAAAGCACAATCGAATATTACATACCTCAAAGACTCTTAGTAGGCTCATGAAGGCTTCGTTCAGTCCGCTTTTCACGGACAGAATCTTCTCGACCATCATACCCATCAAGGTACGATGATTGTCTGAGATTGACGAACATCATAACATGTCCGTCAGTGTATCCGGCGCATTCGTATTCCTGGAAGCGGCTGCGGCATTAGGGACTCCCTTCGATAAGGTAGGTATACTCGACCCTAGAGTCGTCTTCGACTGTAAACTAGATAGTCCGGAGCCTTTATTGTTAACCCTTGTAGGGACCGCACACTTTGGACTATGGGTGACCGAAGTTTCACCTTGAGGCGCTGGCTCTATTATCTGCCGATTGGGAGAGACCCTCCGGGACGACACCTCGACGTCGTCTGCCCTGTTGGGCGAGGAAGCTTGTGGAGGCGTCTCGTTTTGTATCATCTCGGGTAAAAGGTCCCCCGAGGAGGAGGATTGTTGAGGAAGACTGTGTGCTGGACTATAAAACGCATATTCTAGATGTTACCTTTGTAAAGAGAAAAGGAACGGGGTATGTTTAAAATATCTTTGTTCACTTACAATTCGGCTGGAGGCTTGTCCTTACGAAGGGATTGTGCGACAACAACACCTTCCGAGCCTGAACCGCCCGACAGGGGCGTTTTGCCCCGCTTAGGAGCCCTTACCTCCCAACTCTTAGAGGCGGCCCTTTTCTTACCATGGGAAGAAGGGATGTCAGCTTCTCCTTCCCTTTTGTCTTCGGAAGAGGGAGCCCTAGTCTCCCCGGACACAGTGTGTGGTTTGCCTGCAGGATGGAAGCTGCCTTTGGCTCCCCCACTCTTCTCATTCTCCTCCTCCACCGCAACCTGGTATGGCGCCGGGACTAGCATCCTTGCTAGTATGGGACTAGCTGAGTCTTCGGGAAGAGGAGCCGAACACCTAATTCGCTCCGCCTTCTTTATCCAGCCCTGGAAGAAGATGGTTTTCTCAGCACCTTATCATGAGATGCGTATCCAAGCTGTGTTCAAGAATCGAGTGCTTACCGAGGTATCCGAATGGTTGTAGTCGAGGTCGATGTCTTCTATAGTGTCTGGCCACTATTTTCATTTCCCAAAAAATAACTTCCACATTCCTCTATGTGTCGCACCGAAGAAGTGCTGAAGGGTTCGTGGTCCTTCTGGATTAAACTCCCAGAGGCGGAGGGGCCGTCTTTGGCACGGGAGGACCCAGCGGACTAGCATTACTTGAATCACATTGATGAGTTCAGTGTCCCTCTCAAGGAGACTCCGGATGCGGCTCTGAAGAGTCTGCACTTCATTGGTTGATCCCCAGTCCAACCCCTTATTGACCCATGATGCGAGCTGAATTGGAGGGCCAGATCGGAATGTAGGTGTAGCTGCCCACTTGGTGCCACGGGGTTCAGTGATATAAAACCACTCCCGCTGCCATAAGTCGGAAGATTCTATGAAGGATCCTTTTAGCCAGGGAGCGTTGATAAGTTTACCCACTGTAGCACCAACGCACTCTGCCTGTCCCCCGTCGACTACCTTCGGCTTCACATTAAAGGTCTTAAGCCACAAGCTGAATTGTGGGAGAATACGAAGGAAAGCTTCGCACGTAATAATGAATGCCGAGATATGAAGGAAGGAGTCTGGAGTTAGATCATGAAAATCTAGCCCGTAATAGAACATAAGCCCTCGAACGAAGGGGTGGAGGATAAACCCTAGCCCTCGGAGGAAGTGGGAGATGAATACGACCCTCTCGCTGGATCTGGGAGTAGGAATAACCTGCCCTTGAGCAGGAAGCCTGTGGGGGATTTCCGCGGTCAGGTATCTGGCTGCCCGGAGCTTCGCGATGTCCTCCTCTGTGATGGAGGAAGGCACCCACCGACCTTGAGGACTGGGGTCGGCCATTGCTGAGAAGCTTGAAACAATCGAAACCTTGGGCGCTGGAGCTCGAGGTTGGATAGGATGAGGAAAGAGTTGGCGTAAAGAAGCAAGTCAGGCCTTAGTCCCTTTATAAAGGCAATAAATATCAAACACCTCCTCCTCGACCTTGAAACCTGCCTATTCTTAAGGAATCATGCTAATCGGACGGTTGGAATCCCCACGCCTGTGTTGATGAGGATCCCGCAATAAGGGGACACGATCTCTGCTTCGACAAGACGTGCCAATGAAACCGCGTCTTGGAACATGGAACGGTGAGCAAAGAAAACGATTCGATATAATAACCAGATGGTGACGTGATATCACATCACAGAAAAATTGTCGGCAAATTGGACTCGCAAAATATTGTTTCCTCTGTGGTGGTGTGTCGTATTTGTTCTATAGAGCCAGATACGCTCGTTGTGTCCGAAGACTGTGTTGGAATGTTTGGAGAAGGAACCCGCCTTGCAATGCCGAAGCCAATTTACGCGTAGGACACCTCGTCATTGAAGCCTGGTTCAGGGGCTACTGAGGGAGTCCTAGATTAGGAGGTCCTCGGGTGTCTGGACTGTGGTACATAGGCCGGACTGATGGACAGTGAAGATGCAAGACCGAAGACTCCCACCCGTGTCCGGATGGGACTTTCCTTGGCGTTGAAGGCAAGCTTGGCATCCCAATATGAAGATTCCTTTCTCTGTAACCGACTTTGTACAACCCTGGTCCCCTCCGGTGTCTATATAAACCGAAGGGTTTAGTCCATAGAGGCATAGAACAATCATAATCAGATAGGCTAGACTTCTAGGGTTTTAGCCATTACGATCTCGTGGTAGATCAACTCTTGTAACCCCCATACTCATCAATATTAATCTAGCAGGACGTAGGGTTTTACCTCCATCGAGAGGGCCCGAACCTGGGTAAACATTGTGTTCCCTGTCTCATGTTACCATCAACCTCAGACGCATAGTTCGGGACCCCTACCCGTGATCCGCCGGTTTTGACACCGATAGGGGCTATTCTGAGAAAGGATCTTCTTGAACTGACAGAGTGTGGAGATGCTCCAAAAACACATTGCTGGGAATAGGCTCGCGCTTGGAGCCTATCTTCGCCAAATCATCAGCTGCTTGATTCTTGACTCGGGGTATGTGGTGGAGCTCTAACCCCTCAAACTTCTTTTCCAACTTCCTCATTGCATTGCAATAGCCAGTCATAGCTGGGCTCCCGATGTCCCATTCCTTTAGCACTTTGACCACCAAATGTGAGTCACCGTAAACCATTAGGTGACGGACACCGAGTGAAATGGCCATACGCAACCCATACAAAAGTGCCTCATATTCAGCCTCATTGTTGGAGGAATCAAAGTGAATATGGAGAACATAGCTGAGCTTGTCACCTCATGGGGAAACCAGGACTACACCAGCCCTAGAACCATTCAGCATCTTGGACCCATCAAAGAACATAGTCCAATGTTCCGAGTGAACCTGAATCGGTTGCTGCTACTCACTCCACTTGGCGAGGAAATCTGCTATTGCTTGGGACTTGATTGCTTTCTTTGCCTCAAACTTGATATCTAACGGAAGGAGTTCAATCGCCCAGTTCGCCACTTGACCAGTTGCATCTCTGTTGTTCAGAGTTTCTGATAATGGAGCATCACTGACAACTGAAACCGAGTGATCTGAGAAGTAATGTGCAACTTTATTTGTCGTCAAATAAATTCCATAAACCAACTTCTGATAATGAGGATATCTTTGCTTGGACGGAGTTAAGACTTCAGAAATATAATACACTGGGTGCTGAACTTTGTAGGCTTTGCCTTCTTCTTCCCGTTCGACCGTGAGCACCGTACTGACAACTTGTCCAGTGGCTGTGATATAAAGCAGTAAAGGCTCTTTGCTGATTGGAGCAGCAAGCGCAGGCTAGGTGGAAAGCAGGGTTTTGTGTTCTGCAAACGCTGCGTCAGCGTCAGGAGTCCACTTGAACTTGTCAGATTTCTTCATCAGTTGGTAAAGAGGCAACGCCTTTTCACCGAGACGAGAAATGAATCGACTCAATGCGGCCAGGCAACCAGTAAGCTTCTAGACATCATGCACACACACAGGGCATTTCATTCGGAGGATTGCACCAACTTTTTCAAGGTTTGCGTCGATCCCTCGTTCAGAAACGAGAAAACCCAGTAACTTTCCTCCCGGGACTCCGAATGTGCACTTTCATGGGTTAAGCTTGATATCATACCTTCTCAAATTTGCAAAGGTTTCAGCGAGGTCAGTCAGTAGGTCGGAACCTTTACGTGACTTGACCACTATGTCATCCATTTATGCTTCCACATTCCGACTGATTTGAGTGAGTAGGCACTTCTGAATCATGCGCATGAATGTGGCACCAGCATTCTTGAGACCAAAGGGCATGGTAACATAGCAAAAGCACCCAAATGGGGTGATAAAAGTCGTTTTTATTTCATCAGGACCATATAGTCAGATCTGATGGTACCCGGAATAAGAATCCAAAAAGGACAAATGCTCGCATCCCGCGGTCGAGTCAACAATTTGATTGATGCGGGGCAAAGGAAAATGATCCTTTGGGCAGGCCCGATTGATATGCTTGAAGTCGATGCACATGTGAAGTGAATCGTCTTTCTTGGGGACCATGACAACATTGGCGAGCCAATTGGAGTGGTATATCTCGCGGATGAACTTAGCTGCCAGAAGTCGAGCCACCTCCTCACCAATTGCCTTCCTCTTCTCCATGATGGACCGACGGAGATGCTCTTTGACAGGTTTTGCTTTCGGATCGACTCGCAAACGGTGGTCAGCTAGTCCCCTGGATACACCTAGCATGTCGGAAGGTTTCCATGCAAAGATGTCCCGGTTCTCACGGAGGAACTTGATGATGCTTCTTCCTATTTGCCGTCAAGCATTGTTGAGATATGAGTCGGAGCAGCACTAGAATCGGTCGGGTGAACATGAACTTGCTTTGTTTCACCAGACGATTGAAATGAAGATTCTGAAGCAGGCTTCTTGGCACGTAGCAAATCACTCGGATCTGCGTTCTTCTAGTACTCTTGCATTTCCACTGCTGCCATCTGTTCATCGGCAATCCTTGAGCCCTTCTGGAAACACTCCTTCGCTCTCTGTCGATTACCAGTGATCACATCTTTGGGACCAGGCATCTTCAGTTTGAGGTACACATAACATGGTCAAGCCATGAAGCGGGCATATGTAGGCCTGCCGAGAATAGCATGATAAGCACTGTGAAAATCCACAACTTCAAATGTCAACTTTTCCTTGCGATAATTCTTCGAATCACCGAAAACCACATCAAGAGTGATATGTCCGAGTGAATCAGTTTTTTTCCCAGGGATGACACCGTGAAAGCGCATGTTGCTTTCACTGAGCTTGGACATTAGGATGCCCATCTCACGGAGAGTCTTAGCATGCAAAATGTTCAAGCCACTACCACCATCCATCAGGACCTTGGTCAATTGAGTGCCCCCAACGACTGGGTCAACCACTAATGCTTGCCACCCCGGGGTAGCAACATGTGTCGGGTGGTCAAATTGGTCGAATGTAATGGGAGTCTTAGACCACTTCAAATATGTTGGCGTTGCCGGGCCAACCATGTTCACTTCTCAGTTAATGACTTTCAGTCGACTTTTGCTGTCAACGTCAGCAAAAATCACCAAAGTGCCATTGATGTTGGAGAAACCATCATCTTCTTCCTTGTCTTCGTCCTTATCAGGCTCTTCCTCTTTCTCCTTGGGTTGGCCCTCTCGGAATTACTGGATAAGGAGTTGACATTGTCGAGTGGTATGCTTGGGATAAATCAGGTTTCCCTCTTCATCCACCTTGGTGTGTATATGACACGGTAAATCTAGCACATCATTTCCTACCGAGTCTTTCACCTTTTTGGGGACCCATGGCCCTTTAGGTTTTCCTTTGAATTTTCCCTGGGTCACCACTGCAGTTTCACCAGGAGCGGCAGGTTTGGCTTTGCGCTTCTGTTTCCGATTGGAATTACCCCCTCCGGTGTCTTGGGCGACTGGTTTGCTCTTGCCACTGCGGAGTCGGTCTTCTTCCTCACCGTTAGCGTACCGAGTGGCTATTTCCATCATTCGATTCAAAGTCATATCTCCTATCCAATCGAATTTTAGGTTAAGCTCCCTGTATCAAATGCCTTCCATGAAAGCACAAATTGCTTGATGTGGTGACACATTTTCCATTGTGTGATGCAAAGTGGTCCACCTCCGGATGTAATCCCTCAAAGTTTCATTCGGTTTCTAAACACAATGCTGCAACTCTGTCAACCCTGCAGGTCGCTTGCAGGTGCCCTCAAATGTCCTAACAAACACTCGGACCAACTCTTTCCAACTTAATATGCTGCCAGGAGCTAACTGGTTCAGCCAAGCCCTGGCAGATCCTTCCAACATCAGAGGAAGATGTTTCATGGCTACCTCTTCATTACAACCACCGATCTATACAGCCACTCGATAATCCTCCAGCCAAGTGTAAGGTTTGGATTCAGTAGTAAACGTACTTACCCCAGTCGCCAACCTGAAGTTGGGAGCGATTTCCGTGGCCCTGATGGCTCTGCTAAAACACTCAGGTCCCGATACATGCACTCGGCTGCTCGTTGGATGATCTTTGTCCTGTCCTTCTCTATGGCCTCTGTTCCGATCGACCAGACCTTGTACCAAAATTGACCTTGCATCAAATCTGGGATCTCTGGGGTCGACCAGATGTCTTCGCTCTTCACCATAGGGACGCCTGCCATTGGGCTGCCGGGGTGCATACGATCCGCCCCTCGGAAGGGGTGTGGGCACTCGACGGCGGTCCTCACGGCCGAACCGATGATCATATTGCTCGTGGTTTCAACCCATGTACTTCTCTTGACGGTGCCCTCGGTCCTCACGCTGCGGAGGCGATCTTGGGCTGTGGGCCGACTGAACGGTGTCTGCCACCACAAATATGCTATGGATATTGTTGTGCAACTGGGAAACTGTTGTGTTCTGCTCTCCTGCTGCTCGAAGCAGCGCTCGAATCTGCATCAAACCTCTTCCAGCCTCTGACTAGGATGACTGGATTGACTCTGCTATGCGGGCCGCAGTAGTAAGATTCTAAATTGGAGTACGGTATACCTGATGTTCGGGGGGAAACAATTGCCACTGTCGTCGACTGGATTCAGGGACCAGTCTTCGAGCGTGATCGTTGAGTGAACGCTGAAGGTTCTCCAGTCGCGCACACTCAGCCAACATGGCCAGGCGTGCAGTATCCAAGGCCCGAGCCTCAGAGGTTTCCCCAATGATGGGAGTGTGGAGTGCCTCCGTATTGCGACTATGCAGCTCCTCTCGCTGCTGCGAAGTAAGGGCTTGGACGATACTCTTCGTGAACATGCGACGGATCACCGCCACCATCGCCGTCGTCGTTGTGGCAGAAACCAGGCTGGTTGCGCGGCGTGTCGACCATCAGGACTTCTGCCGCAGGGTCGCTGCTGTCACAATTGGACATGGTCTCGACGGAGCCAGTCGACAGGTCGAATAGCTCGTAGAGAGATTTGTCGGGGTCAATTGCCGCGACTTGAGGGGTGGCCGACCTGCGAGCCACCGCATGCTTAATCCACCATTGAAGCCGCGATCGATCGGATCGCTTGCCGTGACAAACAGCGAGGAGCGAAGACGTTGCGGGAGCCGACCGATACTGGGTCGACGGTTGCCGTGGAAGGACGTCGCGGACGCACACCCGAGAGTGGGTCGCTCCGCGGACGGGGAGTGCCTCGACGTCGAGGGGAGCTTCTTGAAGCCAAGCGGAGTCGTCGGTGATGAAAATGAGCGCGCCAAGACAGATCTCGCGGCCCTCAGCCAAACCTCCACCGGAAACCATGATGGTGGGACTCAGAAAAATCACAACCTCACTAGAAGTCACTAAGACACCTGCCCCACGGTGGGCGCCAACTGTCGTGGTTTTAAGTCTAACAGTAGAAAGGGGGGTACGTAGGAGGAGGCAAGATCCTAGCTACGACGAGGTTGTGCACGCAAGATCTACGAGTTCAGGCCCTTCTCAGAGGAAGTAATAGCCCTACGTCTCGGTGCCCTGAGGCAGTCGACTGGATTATGCGTGAAGTTACAGGAGGTGTGAACCCTTGTGCCAGAGGAGGGGGGTGGCTTATATAGAGAGCGCCAGGACCCCAGTCGTCCCACGTTACACAGGGTCCAATGTACATTAAGGTGAGATGTTACTGGTAACACCAGCAATAAAGACATATAAATGATCATTAACACTACGGAGTGAACGCCTGACCGTTTCCATCCTCAGTGACTTTAGATCTGTTGTACTCTGAGTGGTTTCTTGTTCGGCCGAGTGATGATATACTGGTCGAACGAAATTGGGTTATCCGAGTGGAATTGTTGGTCAAGTGGTTGCACTCTGAGGTGATTCTAGTCAGTGAAAACTGTTGTGCCTTGAATGTCGTTGATCTTAGGGTAGTGTCCTTGGGGAGGGCATCTAGGTCAGGCCTATTACCCCACCCTAGGTACATGTCCTCGTCAGAGTGCAAGTCAGAAGAGCCACGAGGCAGCCGCAAGGGCGGAGGGCGGGCGCGCCACCCAACCTTGTGGGGCCCTTAGTGACCTCCTGACCTAGATCTTCCTCCTATATATACTCAGATACCCCAAAAACTTCTAGGGGAGCCATGAAACCACTTTTCCACTACCGCAACCTTCTATACCCATGAGATCCCATCTAGGGGCCTTCTCTGGCGTCCTGCCGGAGGGGGATTCAATCACGGAGGGCTTCTACATAGACACCATTGCCTCTCCGATGAAGCGTGAGTAGTTTACCACAGACCTATGGTCCATAGCTAGTAGCTGATACGTCTCCAACGTATCTTTAATTTTTTATTGCTCCATGCTATATTATCTACTCCTTTGGACATTATTGGGCTTTATTTTCCACTTTTATATTATTTTTGGGACTAACCTATTAACCGGAGGCCCAGCCCAGAATTGCTATTTTTTGCCTGTTTTAGGGTTTCAGAGAAAAGGAATATCAAACGGAGTCCAAACGGAATGAAACCTTCGGGAACGTGACTTTCTCAACGAACAAGACCCAGGAGACTTGGACCCTACGTCAAGACACAAAAGAGGAGGCCACGAGGTAGGGGGCACGCCTATCCCCCCCCCCAGGAGCGCCCTCCACCCTCGTGGGCCCCCTGTTGCTCCACCAACGTATTCTTTCCTCCTATATATACCTACGTACCCCCAAACGATCAGATACGGAGCCAAAAACCTAATTCCACCGCCGCAACTTTCTGTATCCACGAGATCCCATCATGGGGCCTGTTCCGGAGCTCCGCCGGAGGGGGCATCAATCACGGAGGGCTTCTACATCAACACCATAGCCCCTCCGATGAAGTGTGAGTAGTTTACCTCAGACCTACGGGTCCATAGTTATTAGCTAGATGGCTTCTTCTCTCTTTTTGGATCTCAATACAATGTTCTCCCCCTCTCTCGTGGAGATCTATTCGATGTAATCTTCTTTTTGCGGTGTGTTTGTTGAGACCGATGAATTGTGGGCTTATGATCAAGTCTACCTATGAACAATATTTGAATCTTCTCTGAATTCTTTTATGTATGATTGGTTATCTTTGCAAGTCTCTTCGAATTATCAGTTTGGTTTGGCATACTAGATTGATCTTTCTTGCAATGGGAGAAGCGCTTAGCTTTGGGTTCAATCTTGCGGTGTCCTTTCCCAGTGACAGCAGGGGCAGCAAGGCACGTATTGTATTGTTGCTATCGAGGATAACAAGATGGGGTTTTCATCATATTGCATGAGTTTATCCCTCTACATCATGTCATCTTGCTTAAGGCGTTACTCTATTTTTAACTTAATACTCTAGATGCATGCTGGATAGCGGTCGATGAGTGGAGTGATAGTAGTATATGTAGGCAGGAGTTGGTCTACTTGTCTCGGATGTGATGCCTATATACATGATCATACCTAGATATTCTCATAACTATGCTCAATTCAGTCAATTGCTCAACAGTAATTTGTTCACCCACCGTAGAATACTTATGCTCTCGAGAGAAGCCACTAGTGAAACCTATGGCCCCTAGGTCTATCTTTATCATATTAATCTCCTACTACTTAGTTATTTCCTTTTCTTTTTACTTTGCCTTTATTTTACTTTGCATCTTTATCACAAAAATACCAAAAATATTATCTTATCATATCTATCAGATCTTACTCTTGTAAGTGGCCGTGTAGGGATTGACAACCCCTATTCGCGTTGGTTGCGAGGATTTATATGTTTTGTGCAGGTACGAGGGACTCGTGCATAGCCTCATACTAGATTGATAGCTTGGTTCTCAAAAACTGAGGGAAATACTTACGCTACTTTGCTGCATCATCCCTTCCTCTTCGGGGAAAACCAATGCAGTGCTCAAGAGGTAGCAAGAAGGATTTCTGGCACCGTTGCCGGGGAGGTTCACGCAAGTCAAGATCTGACTCCGACAACGAGCCATTTCTGGCACCGTTGCCGGGGAGGTCTGCGCAAAAGTCAACATACCAAGTACCCATCACATACCCTTATCTCCCACATTACATTATTTTCCATTTGCCTCTCGTTTTCCTCCCCCCACTTCACCCTTGCCGTTTTATTCGCCCTCTCTCTATCCTCCATCTCTTTCTCTATTTGCCTCTTTTTGCCCGCTTGTTTTTTGTTTGCTTGTGTGTTAGTTTGCTTGCTTGTCATGATGGCTCAAGATAATACTAAATTATGTGACTTCACCAATACCAACAACAATGATTTTATTAGCACTCTGATTGCTCCTCTTACCGATGTTGAATCTTGTGAAATTAATACTGCTTTGCTGAATCTTGTCATGAAAGATCCGTTTTCCAGCCTTCCTAGTGAAGATGCCGCTACCCATCTAAATAGCTTCGTTGATTTGTGTGATATGCAAAAGATGAAAGATGTGGATAATGATATTTTTAAATTGAAGTTATTTCCTTTTTCACTTAGAGATCGTGCTAAAGCTTGGTTTTCGTCTTTGCCTAAAAATAGTATTGATTCATGGAATAAGTGCAAAGATGCTTTTATCTCTAAGTATTTTCCTCCCGCTAAGATCATCTCTCTTAGAAACGATATTATGAATTTTAAGCAACTTGATCATGAACATGTTGCATAAGCTTGGGAGAGAATGAAACTAATGATACTTAATTGCCCTAATCATGGTTTAAATTTGTGGATGATTATACAAAAAATTTATGCCGGATTGAATTTTGCGTCTAGAAATCTTTTAGATTCGGCCGCGGGAGGCACTTTTACGGAAATCACTTTAGGAGAAGCTACTAAACTCCTAGATAATATTATGGTTCATTATTCTTAATGGCATACTGAAAGATCTACTAATAAAAAGATGCATGCGATAGAAGAAATTAATGTTTTGAGTGGAAAGATGGATGAACTTATGAAATTATTTGCTAATAAGAGTGTTTCTTCTGATCCAAATGATATGCCCTTGTCTACTTTGATTGAGAATAATAATGAATCTATGGATGTGAATTTTGTTGGTAGGAACAATTTTGGTAACAACGCGTATAGAGGAAATTTTAATCCTAGGCCTTATCCTAGTAACCCCCCTAATAATTATGATTTATTACTTCGCAAAAGAATTTTAATGCTTTGATTGAAGAAAAATTGCTTAAGATTGATGAGTTGGCTAGGAACGTTGATAGAATTTCTCTTGATGTTGATTCTTTGAAACTTAGATCTATTCCACCTAAGCATGATATCAATGAGTCTATCAAAGCCATGAGAATTTCCATTGATGAGTGCAAAGAAAGAACCGCTAGGATGCGTGCTAAGAAAGATGCCTTTATAAGAGCGTGTTCTTCTAGTTCCTATGAAAATAATGATGAAGATCTAAAAGTTATTGATGTGTCCCCTATTAAATATTTGTTTTGCAATATGAATCTTGATAATTATGAGACTGAATATGATCCACCTTTACCTACAAGGCGTTCCAAGAATTCGGAATTTTTTGATCTTGATGCTAAAATTGATAAAAGTGGGATTGAAGAAATTAAAACCCTGGATGTTGCTAAACCCACTATTATGGATTTCAAGGAATTTAACAATGAAAATTGTTCTTTGATTTATTGTATTTCCTTGTTGCAATCTGTGCTAAATTCTCCTCATGCTTACAGTCAAAATAAAGCGTTTACTAAACATATCGTTGATGCCTTGATGCAATCTTATGAAGAAAAACTTGAATTGGAAGTCTCTATCCCTAGAAAGATTTATGATGAGTGGGAACCAACTAATAAAATTAAAATTAAAGATCATTAATTCTATGCTTTATGTGATTTGGGTGCTAGTGTTTCCACGATTCCAAAGACTTTGTGTGATTTGTTAGGTTTCCGTGATTTTGATGATTGCTCTTTAAACTTGCACCTTGCGGATTCCACTATTAAGAAACCTATGGGAAGAATTAATGATGTTCTTATTGTTGCAAATAGGAATTATGTGCCCATATATTTTATTGTTCTTGACATAGATTTCAATCCTTCATGTCCTATTATTCTTGGTAGACCTTTCCTTAGAACGATTGGTGCAATTATTGATATGAAGGAAGGAAATATTAGATTCCAATTTCCATTAAGGAAAGGCATGGAACACTTTCCTAGAAAGAAAATTAAATTACCTTATGAATCTATTATGAGAGCCACTTATGGATTGCCGACCAAAGATGGCAATACCTAGATCTATCCTTGCTTGTTATGCCTAGCTAGGGGCGTTAAACGATAGCGCTTGTTGGGAGGCAACCCAATTTTATTTTTATTCCTTGCTTTTTTCTCCTGTTTAGTAATAAATAACTTATCTATCCTCTATTTTGGTTGTGTTTTTTGTGTTTAATTAGTATTTGTGCCAAGTAGAACCGTTGGGAAGACTTGGGGAAAGTCTTGTTACACTTGCTGTAAAAAACAGAAACTTTAGTGCTCATGAGAACTACTGCCATTTTTATTTGGAATGTGTTATTTAGTTAATTATTTTTGCAGATGATTAATAGATAAATTACTCACGTCCATCAGTTTATTTTAGAATTTTTGGGGTTCCAGATCTTGCGCTAGCTACAGATTACTACAGACTGTTCTATTTTTGACAGATTCTGTTTTTCGTGTATTGTTTGCTTATTTTAATGAATCTATGGCTAGTAAAATAGTTTATAAACCGTATAGAAGTTGGAATACAGTAGGTATAACCCCAATATAAATAAAGAATGAGTTCATTACAGTACCTTGAAGTGGTCTTTTGTTTTCTTTCGCTAACAAAGCTCACGAGATTTTCTACTTTAAGTTTTGTGTTGTGAAGTTTTCAAGTTTTGGGTAAAGATTTGATGGATTATGGAACAAGGAGTGGCAAGAGCCTAAGCTTGGGGATGCCCATGGCATCCCCAATATAATATAAGGACACCTAAAAGCCAAAGCTTGGGGATGCCCCGGAAGGCATCCCCTCTTTCGTCTACTTCTATCGGTAACTTTACTTGGAGCTATATTTTTATTTGCCACATGATATGTGTTTTGCTTGGAGCATCTTGTATGATTTGAGTCTTTACTTTTTAGTTTACCACAATCATCCTTAATGTACACACCTTTTGAGAGAGCCATACATGATTTGTAATTTGTTAGAATACTCTATGTGCTTCGCTTATATCTTTTGAGTTATGTAGTTTTGCTCTAGTACTTCACTTATATCTTTTAGAGCACAGTGGTGGATTTGTTTTATAGAAACTATTGATCTCTCATGCTTCACTTAGATTATTTTGAGAGTCTTAAATAGCATGGTAATTTGCTTAAAATCCTGTGTTGAATACTATGAGAAGTTTGATGCTTGATAATTGTTTTGAGATATGAAGATGGTGATATTAAAGTTGTGCTAGTTGAGTAGTTGTGAATTTGAAGAATACTTGTGTTAAAGTTTGTGATTCACGTAGCATGCACGTACGGTGAACCGTTATGTGATGAAGTCGGAGCATGATTTATTTTTTGGCTGTCCTCCTTATGAGTGGCGGTCGGGGACGAGTGATGGTATTTTCCTACCAATCTATCCCCCTAGGAGCATGCGCGTAATACTTTGATTTGATAACTTTTAGATGTTTGCAATAAGTATATGAGTTCTTTATGATTAATGTTGAGTCCATGGATTATACGCACTTTTCTCACCCTTCCACCTTTGCTAGCCTCTCTAATACCGTGGACCTTTTGCCGGTATCATACACCCACCATATACCTTCCTCAAAACAGCCACCATACCTACCTATTATGGCATTTCCATAGCCATTCCGAGATATATTGCCATGCAACTTTACACCGTTCTGTTTATTATGACAGACCCCATCATTGTCATATTGCTAAGCATGATCATGTAGTTGACATAGTATTTGTGGCAAAGCCACCGTTCATAATTCTTTCATACATGTCACTCTTGATTCATTGCATATCCCGGTACACCGCCGGAGGCATTCATATAGAGTCATATTTTGTTCTAAGTATCGAGTTGTAATTGTTGAGTTGTAAGAAAATAAAAGTGTGATGATCATCATTATTAGAGCATTGTCCCAGTGAGGAAAGGATGATGGAGACTATGATTCCCCCACAAGTCGGGATGAGACTCTGGACGATAAAAAAAGAGGCCATAAAAAAAAGAGAAGGCCCAAATAAATAAATAAATAATGAGAGAAAAAGAGAGAAGGGGCAATGTTACTATCCTTTTACCACACATGTGCTTCAAAGTAGCACCAAGATATTCATGATAGAGAGTCTCCTATGTTATCACTTTCATATACTAGTGGGAATTTTTCATTATAGAGCTTGGCTTGTATATTCCAATGATGGGCTTCCTCAAAATGCCCTAGGTCTTCATCAGCAAGCAAGTTGGATGCACACCCACTTAGTTTCTTTTGTTGAGCTTTCATATACTTATAGCTCTAGTGCATCCGTTGCATGGAAATCCCTACTCACTCACATTGATATCTATTAATGGGCATCTCCATAGCCCGTTGATACGCCTAGTTGATGTGAGACTATCTTCTCCTTTTTGCCTTCTCCACAACCATCATTCTATTCCACCTATAAGTGCTATGTCCATGGCTCACGCTCATGTATTGCGTGAAGATTGAAAAAGTTAGAGAACACCAAAAGTATGAAACAATTGCTTGGCTTGTCATCGGGGTTGTGCATGATTTAAATACTTTGTGTGGTGAAGATGGAGCATAGCCAGACTATATGATTTTGTAGGGATAACTTTCTTTGGCCATGCTATTTTGAGAAGACATAATTGCTTTGTTAGTATGCTTGAAGTATTATTATTTTTATGTCAATATTAAACTTTTGTCTAGAATCTTTCGGATCTGAATATTCATACCACAATTAAGAAGAATTACATTAAAATTATGCCAAGTATCACTCCGCATCAAAAATTCTGTTTTTATCATTTACCTACTCGAGGACGAGCAGGGATTAAGCTTGGGGATGCTTGATACGTCTCCAACGTATCTATAATTTTTGATTGCTCCATGCAATATTATCTACTATTTTGGACATTATTGGGCTTTATTTCCACTTATATATTATTTTTGGGACTAACCTATTAACCGGAGGCCCAGCCCAGAATTGTTGTTTTTTGCCTATTTTAGGGTTTCGAAGAAAAGGAATATCAAACGGAGTCCAAACGGAATGAAACCTTCGGGAACGTGATTTTCTCAACGAACAAGACCCAGGAGACTTGGACCCTACGTCAAGACACAAAAGAGGAGGCCACGAGGTAGGGGGCGCGCCTCCCCCCCCCCACGAGCGCCCTCCACCCTCGTGGGCCCCCTGTTGCTCCACCGACGTACTCCTTCCTCCTATATATACCTATGTACCCCCAAACGATCAGATACGGAGACAAAAACCTAATTCCACCGCCGCAACTTTCTGTATGCACGAGATCCCATCTTGGGGCCTGTTCCGGAGCTCCGCCGGAGGGGGCATCAATCATGGAGGGCTTCTACATCAACACCATAGCCCCTCCGATGAAGTGTGAGTAGTTTACCTCAGACCTACGGGTCCATAGTTATTAGCTAGATGGCTTCTTCTCTCTTTTTGGATCTCAATACAATGTTCTCCCCCTCTCTTGTGGAGAACTATTCGATGTAATCTTCTTTTTATGGTGTGTTTGTTGAGACCGATGAATTGTGGGTTTATGATCAAGTCTATCTATGAACAATATTTGAATCTTCTCTGAATTCTTTTATGTATGATTGGTTATCTTTGCAAGTCTCTTCGAATTATCAGTTTGGTTTCGCCTACTAGATTGATCTTTCTTGCAATGGGAGAAGTGCTTAGCTTTGGGTTCAATCTTTCGGTGTCCTTTCCTAGTGACAGTTGGGGCAGCAAGGCACGTATTGTATTGTTGCCATCGAGGACAACAAGATGGGGTTTTCATCATATTGCATGAGTTTATCCCTCTACATCATGTCATCTTGCTTAAGGCGTTACTCTGTTTTTAACTTAATACTCTAGATGCATGCTGGATAGCGGTCGATGAGTGGAGTAATAGTAGTAGATGCAGTTAGGAGTCGGTCTACTTGTCTCGGACATGATGCCTATATACATGATCATACCTAGATATTCTCATAACTATGCTCAATTATGTATTGCTCAACAGTAATTTGTTCACCCACCGTAGAATACTTATGCTCTCGAGAGAAGCCACTAGTGAAACCTATGGCCCCCCGGGTCTATCTTTATCATATTAATCTCCTACTACTTAGTTATTTCCTTTGCTTTTTTACTTTGCCTTTATTTTACTTTGCATCTTTATCACAAAAATACCAAAAATATTATCTTATCATATCTATCAGATCTCACTCTCGTAAGTGGCCATGTAGGGATTGACAACCCCTATTCGCGTTGGTTGCGAGGATTTATTTGTTTTGTGCAGGTACGAGGGTCTCGCGCGTAGCCTCCTATTGGATTGATACCTTGGTTCTCAAAAACTGAGGGAAATACTTACGCTACTTTACTGCATCATCCCTGCCTCTTCGGGGAAAACCAACGCAGTGCTCAAGAGGTAGCAGTAGCTAGATGGCTTTTTCTCTCTCTTTGATTCTCAATACAAAGTTCTCCTCGATGTTCATCTATTCGAGGTAATACTCTTTTGCGGTGTGTTTGCCGAGATCTGATGAATTGTGGATTTATGATCAACTTATCTATGAATATTATATCTCCTCTAAATTCTTATATGCATGATTTGATATCTTAGCAAGTCTCTTCGAACTATCGATTTGGTTTGGCCAACTAGATTGGTTTTTCTTGCAATGGGAGAAGTGCTTAGCTTTGGTTTCAATCTTGAGGTGTCCTTTCCCAGTGACAGTAGGGGCAGCAAGGCACGTTGTATTGTTGCCATTGAGGATACAAAGATGGGTTTTTCATCATATTGCTTGAGTCAATTCCTCTACATCATGTCATCTTGCTTAAGGCGCTACTCTGTTCTTATGAACTTAACACTCTAGATGCATGATGGATAGCGGTCGATGTGTGGAGTAATAGTATTAGATGCACAATCGTTTCGGTCTACTTGACACGAACGTGATGCCTATCTTCGTGATCATTACCTTAGATATCATCATAACTTTGCGCTTTTCTATTAATTGCTCGGCAGTAATTTGTTCACCCACCATAATAATTTCTATCTCGAGAGAAGCCTCTAGTGAAACATATGGCCACCGGGTCTATTTTCTATCATATAAGTTTCCGATCTACACTTTTAGTTTCCTATTTACTTTCTTTGCAATCTTTTACTTTCCGTTCCATAAACCAGAAATACCAAAAATATTACTTTGCCATTTATCCATCTCTATCAGATCTCACTTTGCAAATAACTGTGAAGGGATTCCCAAGCCCTTTTTCACGTTGGGTGCAAGTTGATGTTTGTTTGTGTAGGTATTCAGTGGCTTGTCACGTTGTCTCCTACTGGATTGATACCTTGGTTCTCAAAACTGAGGGAAATACTTACTCTACTTTGCTGCATCACCCTTTCTTCTTCAAGGGAAAAACCAACGCAAGCTCAAGAGGTAGCAATTGCATTGTCCTATATATCAATCTTTACCTCCAGACCATTCCGGAGCTCCTCGTCATGTTAGTGATCTCATCCAGGACTCCGAACAACATCCGGTCACCAAATCACATAACTCACATAATACTATATCATCAAAGAACGTTAAGCATGCGGACCCTATGAGTTCGAGAACTATGTAGACATGACCGAGACAGCTCTTCGGTCTATAACCAATAGCGGAACCTAGATGCCCATATTGGTTCCTACATATTCTACAAAGATCTTTATCGGTCGAACCTTATGATAACATAGGTAATTCCCTTTGTTTGTCGGTATGTTAGTTTCCCGAGATTTGATCATCGGTATCTTCATACCTAGTTCAATCTTGTTACCGGCAAGTCTCTTTACTCGTTCCGTGATACATCATCTTGTAACTAACTCCTTAGTTAGTTGCCGAGAGGGACCAGAGATACCTCTCCCATACTCGGAGTGACAAATCCTAATCTCGATCCATGCCAACTTAACAGACACCTTCGGACATACCTATAGAGCATCTTTATGATCCCCAGTTACGTTGTGACGTTTGATAGCACACAAGGTATTCCTCCGGTATCCGGGAGTTGCATGATCTCATAGTCGAAGGAAAATGTATTTGACATTCAGAAAGTAGCAATAAACTAAATGTTCATATGCTAAGCTAACGGATGGGTCTTGTCCATCACATCATTCTCCTAATGATGTGATCCTGTTATCAAGTGACAACACATGTCTATGGTTAGGAAACCTTAACCATCTTTGATCAACGAGCTAGTCTAGTAGAGGCTCACTAGGGACACGATATTTGTTTATGTATCCACATATGTATCTAAGTTTCTGATCAATACAATTCTAGCATGAATAATAAACATTTATCATGAATAAGGAAATATAATAATAACAACTTTATTATTGCTTCTAGGGCATATTTACATCACAGGACGCCTAGGATAACAGGATTCCTAGTCAGCTACGTTAGCCGTGAGGAGTCCTTGTCTTGTATGCCAAGTCTTGTGGAATCTCCCTTGTATGTGTCATGGGTTACCCAAAGTGGCCCGGTAATGAACTGCCATGGGGGTCCTCGGCCCACCCTCCTGGTTGGGATACGACATGGTGAGTACCCCCTAGTCCAGGACTCCGGCAGTAGCCCCGGAACCGGTCTTCAAGTTGGGGACGCTCCTCGGTTCTTCCAAACTGCTCTCCGTCTTTAGTCATCGGTCTTGAAAGTTATTTCAACAAATTTTCCATTCTCCATTCTTGAGGATCGCCAAGGTGTATCCTAAGAGTTCACATGTCAGGCATCCGAGGAGCCCCTTCTAGGTTACCTTGGCTTTTATTAGACGTCTTGTTATTTTCACGCCACACCCGGGTTAAATTTGTTTCCCGTGCAGTGATGTCTTCTTGCAACCAAGCTCCAACGCCGAAGTCCATCTGAGGTGACAAAAATCACATCGGTCTTGAAAAGATTGATACATTTTAGCTGAGCTTCATGCTGAAAGAGTCTCCTATGCATCTAGCCACTCGCAACCAGCCTCCATGCCAGACTGCTTCCGAGGTGATGTACCACCTTGGTCTTGGGCTGATTTTTTGTAGATTTTTTTATTGTTGCAATTTATTGTCTTTCGAGATGTATAGCCAGTAGCCACCACAAAAAAAAGACACATCCGTGAAATTATGGCCCGAACAAAAACTTTTTCTGTCATGGTTATGACACTTCTATGACGATAATTGTGACAAAAACACGTATCATCATAGCTGTGATGGGCTCCTACTTCTGTGACAAAAAAATTATGACAGAAAATGGGCTTTTCGTTCTGGGCGGGCCAGAGATGCACCTACATGACATTCTTTGGGCCGTCCATGACATAAAAAATTAGGGTAGAAGTGAGGGCGAGGATATTTTTGCGGAGTTCCTGGTTACGGTGGGTGGTCGAGGCCGAGCGATGCAGTGTGGTTTGAGAATTTCTCTCTTGCACGCGCGTATGGTGTGAGCCGTGTTCACAATAAATGAACCTCAGCAGGGTGTTCGCTTACCGAACTCGAGCGATCGCACTAGTACGTACCGAAGCCGATCGATCTCTTCGCTGCTAACTGAACCCGACCGATTCCTTCACTGCTAACTGAAGGCGACCGACTCCTTCACTGCTAACTGAACCCGATCGATCACTTCTGCTGCTTACTGAAGCTGATTGAACCCTCGTGTGAGACGTAGCTAGCTGGTTGGGTTGCCTCTGGATGAACAATGCACATTGTCGCCGCGTGCTCGATACGTAGAACGAGTCGAGACATGGTGAGTCCAGCCAGTTGGTTGGTTGTGGATGAATAGTTCCAGGTGGGGTTGGATGAACAGGGCCTCGATCATGTGTTGGCGATTGTCGTTGGATGAACAGGACCCTGTGATAGTAGGCGGTTGCCGCTGGATGAACATGACCTCAAGAAGGTCGTGCCGCGGTATGCCACACCCAGCCAGTTGGGCTAGATGAATAGGACTCCGTGGAGGCTTGATAAACAGTAGCCGGTGGAGGCTGGAGGAAGTCAACAGTGGATGAACAGTATGGTGGGGACGTAGTAATTTCAAAAAAAATCCTACGCACACACAAGATCATGGTGATGCAAAGCAACGAGAGGGGAGAGTGTTGTCCACGTACCCTCGTAGACCGAAAGCGGAAGCGTTATGACAACGCAGTTGATGTAGTCGTATGTCTTCACGATCGACCGATCCTAGTACCGAACGTACGACACCTCGGTGATCTGCACATGTTCAGCTCAGTGACGTCCCAGGAACTCACGATCCAGCAGAGTGTCAAGGGAGAGCTTCGTGAGCACGACGATGTGATGACGATGATGATGAAGCTAACGGCGCAGGGCTTCGCCTAAGCACTATGACGATATGACCGAGGTGCATTATGGTGGAGGGGGCACCGCACACGGCTAAGAGATCAACGATCAAATTGTGTGTCTATAGGGTGCCCCTGGCCACGTATATAAAGGATGGAGGGAGGAGGAGGCCGGCCCTCATAGGGCGCGCCCAAAGTGTGGAGTCCTACTAGGACTCCCTAGTCCTAGTAGGATTCCACCTCCCACATGGAATAGGAAAAAACGAATGGAGAAGGAGAAGGAAGGAAGGGGTGCCCCCTTTCCCTAGTCCAATTCGGACCAATCCATGGGGAAGGGGCATAGCCACCCTTGAGGACTTTCTCTTATTTCCCGTATGGCCCATTAAGGCCAAATACGAATTCCCGTAACTCTCCAGTACTCCGTATAATATCTGAATCACTCGGAACCTTTTCGATGTCCGAATATAGCCTTCCAATATATCGGTCTTTACGTCTCAACCATTTCGAGACTCCTCGTCATGTCCCCGATCTCATCCGGGACTCCAAACAAACTTCGGTCATCAAATCACATAACTCATAATACAAATCGTCACAGAACATTAAGCGTGCGGACCCTACGGGTTCGAGAACTATGTTGACATGACCGAGACTTGTCTCCGGTCAATCAGCAATAGTGGAACCTGGATGCTCATATTGGCACCTACATATTCTAAGAAGATCTTTATCGGTCAAACCGCATAACAACATACGTTGTTTCCTTTGTCATTGGTATGTTACTTGCCCGAGATTCGATCGTCGGTATCATCATACCTAGTTCAATCTCGTTACCGGCAAGTCTCTTTACTCGTTCCATAATGCATCATCCCGTAACTAACTCATTAGTTACATTTCTTGCAAGGCTTATAGAGATGTGTATTACCGAGTGGGCCCAGAGATACCTATCTGATACACGGAATGACAAATCCTAATCTCGATCTATGAGAACTCAACAAACACCATCGGAGACACCTGTAGAGAATCTCTATAATCACCCAGTTATGTTGTGATGTTTGATAGCACAGAAGGTGTCCCTCTGGTATTCGGGAGTTGCATAATCTCATGGTCTGAGGAACATGCATAAGTCATGAAGAAAGCAGTAGCAATGAAACTGTAATGATCATAATGCTAAGCTAACGAATGGGTCTTGTCCATCACATCATTCTCCTAATGATGTGATCCCGTTCATCAAATGACAACACATGTCTATGGTTAGGAAACATAACCATCTTTGATAAACGAACTAGTCAAATAGAGGAATACTAGGGACACTTTGTTTTGTCTATGTATTCACACATGTACTAAGTTTCCGGTTAATACAATTCTAGCATGAATAATAAACATTTATCATGAAATAAGGAAATAAATAATAACTTTATTATTGCCTCTAGGGCATATTTCCTTTAGTCTCCCACTTGCACTAGAATCAATAATCTAGTTCACATTGCATTGTGATTTAACACCAATAGTTCACATCACCATGTGATTAACCCCCATAGTTCACATCGTCATGTGACCAACACCAAAGGGTTTACTAGAGTCAATAATCTAGTTCACATCACTATGTGATTAACACCCAAAGAGTACTAAGGTGTGATCATGTTTTGCTTGTGAGAGAAGTTTAGTCAACGAGTCTGCCACATTCAGAGCCGCATGTATTTTGCAAATATTCTATGTCAATAATACTCTGCATGGAGCTACTCTAGCTAATTGCTCTCACTTTCAATATGTATCCGGATTGAGACTCAGAGTCATCCATATCGGTGTAAAAGCTTGCATCGACGTAACTCTTTACGACGAACTCTTTATCACCTCCATAACCGAGAAATATTTCCTTAGTCCTCTAAGGATAATTTTGACCGCCGTCCAGTGATCTACTCCTAGATCAAAATTGTACTCCCTTGCCAAACTTAGGGCAGGGTATACAGTAGGTCTGGTACATAACATGGCATACTTTATAGAACCTATGGCTGAGGCATAGGGAATGAATTTCATTTTCTCTCTATCTTATGTCGTGGTCGGGTTTTGAGTCTTACTCAACTTCACACCTTGCAACACAGGCAAGAACTCTTTCTTTGGCTGTTCCATTTCGAACTACATCAAAAACTTGTCAAGGTATGTACTCATTGAAAAAACTTATCAAGCGTCTTGATCTATCTCTATAGATCTTGATGCTCAATATGTAAGCAGCTTCACCAAGGTATTTCTTTGAAAAAAACTCCTTTCAAACACTCATTTATGCTTTCCAGAAAATTCTACATCATTTCCAATCGACAATATGTCATTCACATATACTTATCAGAAAGGCTGTAGTGGTCCCACTCACTTTGTTGTAAATACAGGCTTCATCGCAAGTCTATATAGAACTGTATGCTTTGATCACACTATCAAAGCGTATCTTCCAACTCCGAGATGCTTGCACCAGTCCATAAATGGATCACTGGTGCTCACACACTTTGTTAGCATCTTTTGGATTGACTAAACCTTCTGGTTGCATCATATACAACTCTTCTTTAAGAAATCCATTAAGGAATGCAGGTTTGACATCCATTTGCCAAATTTCATAAAATGCGGCAATTGCTAACATGATTCAAACAGACTTTTAAGCATCGATACAAGTGAGAAAATCTCATTGTAGTCAACACCTTGAACTTGTCGAAAACATTTTTGCGACAATTCGAGATTTGTAGATAGTAACACTACTATTAGTGTCCGCCTTCCTCTTGAAGATCCATTTATTATCTATGGCTTGCCGGTCATCGGGCAAGTCAACCAAAGTCCACACTTTGTTCTCATACATGGATCCTATCACAGATTTCATGGCCTCAAGCCATTTCACGGAATCTGGGCTCATCATCACTTCCTCATAGTTCGTAGGTTTGTCATGGTCAAGTAACATGACCTCCAGAACAGGATTACTGTACCACACTAGTGCGGAACGTGCTCCGGTTGACCTACGAGGTTTGGTAGTAACTTGATCTGAAGTTTCATGATCATCATCATTAACTTCCTCACTAATTGGTGTAGGAATCACTAGAACTGATTTCCGTGATGAACTACTTCCCAATTTGGGAGAAGGTACAATTACCTTATCAAGTTCTACTTTCCTCCCACTCACTTCTTTTGAGAGAAACTCCTTCTCTAGAAAGGATCCATTCTTAGCAACGAATATCTTGCCTTCGGATCTATGATAGAAGGTGTACCCAACAGTTACTTTTGGGTATCCTATGAAGACTCACTTCTCCTACTTGGGTTTGAGCTTATCAAGATGAAACCTTTTCACATAAGCATCGCAACCCCAAACTTTAAGAAACGACAGCTTAGGTTTCTTGCTAAACCACAGTTCATACGGTGTTGTCTCAACGGATTTAGATGGTGCCCTTTTTAACGTGAATGCAGCTGTCTCTAATGCATAGCCCCAAAACAATAGTGGTAAATCGGTAAGAGACATCATAGATTGCACTATATCCAATAAAGTATGGTTATGACGTTCGGACACACAATTATGCTGTGGTTTCCAGGTGGCGTGAGTTGCGAAGCTATTCCACATTGTTTCAAATGAAGACCAAACTCGTAACTCAAATATTCGACTCCACGATCAGATCGTAGAAACTTTATTTTCTTGTTACAATGATTTTCCACTTCACTCTAAAATTCTTTTTCAAATGTTTCAGATTTATGTTTCATCAAGTAGATCTACCAATATCTGCTCAAATCATCTGTGAAGGTCAGAAAATAAGGATACCCGCTGCGAGCCTTAACACTTATCGGGTCGCATACATCAGTATGTATTATTTCCAATAAGTCAGCTGCTCGCTCCATTGTTCTAGAGAACGGAGTCTTAGTCATCTTACCCATGAGGCATGGTTCGCAAGCATCAAGTGATTCCAAAAGGCCATCAACATGGAGTTTATTCATGCGCTTTACACCAATATGACTAAATGGCAGTGCCACAAATAAGTTGCACTATCATTATTAACTTTGCATTTTTTGGCTTCAATATTATGAATATGTATATCACTACAATCGAGATTCAATAAACCTTTCACATTGGGTGTATGACCATTGAAGGTTTTATTCATGTAAATAGATCAACAATTATTCTCTGACTTTAAACGAATAACCGTATTGCAATAAACATGATCAAATCATATTCATGCTTAACGCAAACACCAAATAACTTTTATTTAGGTTCAACACTAATCCCGAAAGTATAGGGAGTGTGCGATGATGATCATATCCATCTTGGAACCACTTCCAACACACATCGTCACTTCATCCATAACTAGTTTCTATTCATTCTGCAACTCCTGTTTCAAGTTACTACTCTTAGCAACTGAACGAGTATCAAATACCGAGAGGTTGCTATCAACACTAGTAAAGTACGCATCAATAAAATGTATATCAAATATACCTTTCTTCACTTTGCCATCCTTCTTATCCGCCAAGTATCTAGGGCAGTTCCACCTCCAGTGAACATTTCATTTGCAGTAGAAGCACTCAGTTTGAGGCTTAAGTCTAGCTTTGGGTTTCTTCACGGGAGTGGCAATTTGCTTGCCATTCTTCTTGAAGTTCCCTTTCTTTCCCTTGCCCTTTTTCTTGATACTATTTGTCTTGTCAACCATCAACACTTGACGCTTTTTCTTGATTTCTACCTTCGCCGATTTCAGCATCGCGAAGATCTTTGGGAATCATTTCCGTTATCCCTTGCATATTATAACTCATCACAAAGTTCTAGTAACTTGGTGATAGTGACTAGAGAACTCTGTCAATCACTATCTTATCGGGAAGATTAACTCCCACTTGATTCAAGTGATTGTAGTACTCACACATTCTGAGCACATGCTCACTTGTTGAGCTATTCTCCTCCATCTTGTAGGCAAAGTACTGTCAGAGGTCTCATACCTCTTGACACGGGCATGAGTATGAAATACCAATTTCAACTCTTGGAACATCTTATATGTTCCATGGAGTTCAAAACATTTTTGAAGTCCCGGTTCTAAGACGTAAAGCATGGTGCACTAAACTATCAAGTAGTCATCATACCGAGCTTGTCAAACGTTCATAACGTCTGCATCTGCTCCTGCAATAGGTCTGTCACCTAGCGGTGCATTAAGGACATAATTCTTCTATGCAGCAATGAGGATAATCCTCAGATCACGGACCTAGTTTGCATCATTGCTACTATCATTTTTCAACATAGTTTTTCTCTAGGAACATATCAAAAATAAACGGGGAGCTACATCGCGAGCTATTGATCTAAAACATAGTTATGCAAATACTATCAGGACTAAGTTTATGATAAATTAAAGTTCAATTGATCATATTACTTAAGAACTCCCACTTAGATAGGCATCCCTCTAATCATCTAAGTGATCACGTGATCCATATCAACTAAACCATGTCCGATCATCACGTGAGATGGAGTAGTTTTCAAGGGTGAACATCACTATGTTGATCATATCTACTAGATGATTCACGCTCGACCTTTTGGTCTCAAGTGTTCCGAGGCCATATCTGCATATGCTAGGCTCGTCAAGTTTAACTCGAGTATTCCGCGTGTGCAAAACTGGCTTGCACCCATTGTATGTGAACATAGATCTTATCACACCCGATCATCACGTGGTGTCTCAGCAGGAAGAACTTTCGCAACAGTGCATACTTAGGGAGAACACTTATACCTTGAAATTTTAGTAGGGGATCATCTTATAAAGCTATCGCCGAACTAAGCAAAATAAGATGTATAAAAGATAAACATCACATGCAATCAAAATATGTGACATGATATGGCCATGATCATCTTGCGCCTTTGATCTCCATCTCCAAAGTACCGTCATGATCTCTATCGTCACCGGCATGACACCATGATCTCCATCATCCTGATCTTTATCAATGTGTTGTCACATGGTCGTCTCGCCAACTATTGCTTTTGCAACTATTTCTATCGCATAGCGATAAAGTAAAGCAATTATTTGGCGCTTGCATCTTATACAATAAAGAGACAACCATAAGGCTTCTGCCAGTTGCCGATAACTTCAACAAAACATGATCATCCCATACAACAATTTATATCTCATAACGTCTTGACCATATCACATCACAACAAGCCTTGCAAAAACAAGTTACACGTCCTCTACTTTGTTGTTGCAAGTTTTACGTGGCTGCTACGGGCTGTGCAAGAACTGTTCTTACCTACGCATCAAAACCACAATGATTTTTCGTCAAGTATGTGTTGTTTTAACCTTCAACAAGGACCGGGCATAGCCACACTTGATTCAACTAAAGTTGGAGAAACTGAAACCCGCCAGCCACCTGCGTGCGAAGCACGTCGGTAGAACCAGTCTCGCGTAAGCGTACGCGTAATGTCGGTCCGGGCCACTTCATCCAACAATACCGGCGAATCAAAGTATAACATGCTGGTAAGAAGTATGACTATTATCGCCCACAACTCACTTGTGTTCTATTCATGCATATAACATCTATGCATAGACCTGGCTCGGATGACACTGTTGGGGAATGTAGTAATTTCAAAAAAAATCCTATGCACACGCAAGATCATGGTGATGCATAGCAATGAGAGGGGAGACTGTTTTCCACGTACCCTCGTAGACCGAAAGCGGAAGCATTATGACAACGCAGTTGATGTAGTCGTACGTCTTCACGATTGACCGATCCTAGTACCGAACGTACGACACCTCCGCGATCTGCACATGTTCAGCTCGGTGATGTCCCACGAACTCACAATCCAGCAGAGTGTCAAGGGAGAGCTTCATCAGCACGATGGTGTGATGACGATGATGATGAAGCTAACGGTGCAGGGCTGCGCCTAAGCACTACGACGATATGACCGAGGTGCATTATGGTGGAGGGGGCACCGCACCCGGCTAAGAGATCAACAATCAAATTGTGTGTTTATAGGGTGCCCCTGGCCACGTATATAAAGGATGGAGGGAGGAGGAGGCTGGCCCTCATAGGGCGCGCCCAAAGTGCGGAGTCCTACTAGGACTCCCTAGTCCTAGGAGGATTCCACCTCCCACATGGAATAGGAAAAAACGAATGGAGAAGGAGAAGGAAGGAAGGGGGTGCCCCCTTTCCCTAGTCCAATTCGGACCAATCAATGGGGAAGGGGCGCAGCCACCCTTGAGGCCTTTCTCTTCTTTCCCGTATGGCCCATTAAGGCCCAATACGAATTCCCGTAACTCTCCGGTACTCCGTATAATATCCGAATCACTCGGAACCTTTCCGATGTCCGAATATAGCCTTCCAATATATCGATCTTTACGTCTCAACCATTTTGAGACTCCTCGTCATGTCCCCGATCTCATCCGGGACACCGAACAAACTTCGGTCATCAAATCACATAACTCATAATACAAATCGTCATAGAACGTTAAGCGTGCGGACCCTACGGGTTTGAGAACTATGTTGACATGACCGAGACTCGTCTCCGGTCAATAACCAATAGCGGAACCTGGATGCTCATGTTGGCACCTACATATTCTACGAAGATCTTTATCGGTCAAACTGCATAACAACATACATTGTTCCCTTTGTCATCGGTATGTTACTTGGCCGAGATTCGATCGTCGGTATCGTCATACCTAGTTCAATATCGTTACCGGCAAGTCTCTTTACTCGTTCCGTAATGTATCATCCCGCAACTAACTCATTAGTCACATTGCTTGCAAGGCTTATAGTGATGTGCATTACCGATAGGGCCCAGAGATACCTATCCGATACACGGAGTGACAAATTCTAATCTCGATCCATGCCAACTCAACAAACACCATCGAAGACACTTGTAGAGCATCTTTATAATCACCCAGTTATGTTGTGATGTTTGATAGCACACAAGGTGTTCCTCCGGTATTCGGGAGTTGCATAATCTCATAGTCTGAGGAACATGTATAAGTCATGAAGAAAGCAGTAGCAATGAAACTGTAACGATCATAATGCTAAGCTAACGAATGGGTCTTGTCCATCACATCATTATCCTAATGATGTGACCCCATTCATGAAATGACAACACATGTCTATGGTTAGGAAACATAACCATCTTTGATAAACGAACTAGTCAAGTAGAGGCATACTAGGGACACTTTGTTTTGTCTATGTATTCACACATGTACTAAGTTTATGGTTAATACAATTCTAGCATGAATAATAAACATTTATCATGAAATAAGGAAATAAATAATAACTTTATTATTGCCTCTAGGGCATATTTCCTTCACAGTAGCCCGTGGAGGCTGGAGCGAGGCAGTAGAGGATGGATGAATCATAGCCCGTGGAGTCTCGTTTTCCGGTACGCCACACCCCTCCCGATGAACAGGACCAAATTTCGACTGTGGGCGGTTGGGAGGAGTCTGTTTCCTCCATTTTTGCAGTACGCCAGATGATACGTCTCCAACGTATCTATAATTATTGATTGCTCCATGCTATATTATCTACAGTTTTGCACATTATTGGGCTTTATTATCCACTTTTATATTATTTTTGGGACTAACCTATTAACCAGAGGTCCAGCCCAGAATTGTTGTTTTTTTTCCTATTTTAGGGTTCCGAAGAAAAGGAATATCAAATGGAGTCCAAACGGAATGAAACCTTTGGGAACATGATTTTGGAACAAACAAGATCTAGGAGACTTGGACCCTACGTCAAGCAACCAACAGGGAGGCCATGAGGTAGGGGGCGCGCCTCCCCCCCCAGGCATGCCCTCTACCCTCGTGGGCCTCCTGTTGCTCCACCGACGTACTTCTTCCTCCTGTATATACCTACGTACCCCCAAACGATCAGATACGGAGCCAAAACCCTAATTCCACCGCAGTAACTTTCTGTATCCACGAGATCCCATCTTGGGGCCTGTTCCAGAGCTCCGCCGGAGGGGGCATCGATCACGGAGGGCTTCTACATCAACACCATAGCCCTTCCGATGAATTGTGAGTAGTTTACCTCAGACCTTCTGGTCCATAGTTAGTAGCTAGATGGCTTCTTCTCTCCTTTTGGATCTCAATACAAAGTTCTCCCCCTCTCTTGTGGAGATCTATTCGATGTAATCTTATTTTGCGGTGTGTTTGTTGAGACTGATGAATTGTGGGTTTATGGTCAATGGTTATCATTGCAAGTCTCTTCGAATTATCGGTTTGGTTTGGCCTGCTATATTGATCTTTCTTGCAATGGGAGAATTGCTTAGCTTTGGGTTCAATCTTGCGGTGTCCTTTCCCAGTGACAGTAGGGGCAGCAAGGCACGTATTGTATTGTTGCCACCGAGGATAACAAGATGGGGTTTTTATCATATTGCATGAATTTATCCCTCTACATCATGTCATCTTGCTTAAGGCGTTACTCTGTTGTTATGAACTTAATACTCTAGATGCATGCTGGATAGCGGTTGATGTGTGGAGTAATAGTAGTAGATGCAGGCAGGAGTCGGTCTACTTGTCTCGGATGTGATGCCTATATACATGACCATACCTAGATATTCTCATAACTATGCTCAATTCTGTCAATTTTCTCAATAGTAATTTGTTCACCCACCGTAAAATACTTATGCTCCTGAGAGAAGCCACTAGTGAAACCTATGGCCCCCGGGTCTATCTTCCATCATATTAATCTTCCAACACTTAGTTATTTTCATTGCCTTTTATTTTAGTTTGCATCTTTATCATAAAAATGCCAAAAAATATTATCTTATCATATCTATCAGATCTCACTCTCGTAAGTGACCGTGTAGGGATTGACAACCCCTTATCGCGTTCGTTGTGAGGATTTATTTGTTTTGTGTAGGTTCAAGCGACTCGCGCGTAGCCTCCTACTGGATTGATACCTTGGTTCTCAAAAACCGAGGGAAATACTTTGTAACATCCCAAATTTTCAATTTCGAATGTTATACACTAGATCATCATTGCATATCATATTTATTGCATTTTGGTTGATCCTAGAAATTTCACGCAACTCACGGACCCTCAGAGAGAGTTGGGGATTTCGTTATTTTCATATTTGAGTTGTCTCGAATTTTGAAAATATGATCATTTGATTTTATTTATTTTATCTTCAATTATTTCTATTACGAAAATATGAGAGAGGGAATAAAATGACTTTCCCAAAATAAAGAAATATTGAGGATTTAATAAAAAATCAAATAAGAATTTATTTTGGTTTTATTTGCTATTTTATTTGAATTTAGGAAAAATGCGCGTTTTTCAAAATTGCATTTAGGCCCAAATAAATGTTCATCCTGTGCGGCTTGATTTTAGAAGCCGGGGAAAATTTATTTCGGGATTTTTGGAGTCCGCTTAGTATTTCTTTTGTTTTTTTCCGAGCGTAATTATATAAAAAAAAGTCCGAACCGACCTTGGGCCGTAAACGGCCAGGACTCCTCCTGGCCGGGCCTTTTTATACCGCCCCGAGGCCCCCGGCCGAAGCCCAGCCGCACCCCCGCCCTAACCCTAACCCTAGCCGCCGCCGCCGCCGCGCCCGCGCCGCTACCTACCCGCGCCGCCCCGCCGCCGCCTGCCCGCGCAGTCGTCGCCGCCCGCCGCGCCGTCGCCCGCCGGACCGCCGGAGGTAGTTTTTTTTCTGTCGCATCCGGTTTTTCTCGAAAAACTGTTCGGTTTTTCCGACAGTTTTGCTCGTTTTTTTAGTTTCGGTTTTTTTAAATAGATCGCTTTTTCTGATTTATTTAAATAGCGAGCGTTCGCCAGTTCGTTCGTTATAACGAACGTTCGTCGTTTTTCTTTTTCTCGGATTAAATCCGCGATTTTTCTGGTCGTGATTTCTGACCCGATTCTCGTTTTAGTCTAACTTTTCGCTCGTTTATTAGAATCAGGCGATTCAAGCGCCTGGAGTTTCGTCCTCAAACCCTCTTTCCATTTAACCAACTTAAACAAGTTTTTGCCACTGTAAAATTTTCCCTAGATCCAGAATAGTAAACGAAGCCTATTTCTTTTGTTGTTTGTCTTTCGTTGCTTCGTTCGTTTTGATTCTTTTGCCAACCGGAGTTCTTAAGTTGAACTTTATGGTTAGATCTCTTATTTGAGTTTTACCTATGCATTAGTTGAGTACTTATTGTATGCTTGTTTGTTTGCGATAGAGTACTCGGAGTGCGCCGCTTGCTACTTCGAATCGCTAGGTTTCCTAGATCATCAGCAAGGCAAGTAACACTTTGATCATGCTTTCCAACTACCCAGTTTTATTGCATTAGATCAATCCTCACACATTGCATGATTAGGATCTAATTAAATTGTGGGTTTGGGAAGTAGATGAGGTAGTACCTATTACCTGTTATTAACAAACCTTTGGGAGCTACTTCTATGTTTGCTTATTATGCCATGCTATGCTACTAGACGTGGATTGGGTGAGTGTATCCATGACAGATGTGAGATTGTTAATTAATGGTTTATCTTAAGGTGGCAACTTAAATACACATCTGGGTGGATTGAGGCACCTGGGTATTCCAGCGATTGCCTGTTTTTCTTTATGGACCACCACCCAGGCTCAAAGGGATCATGAGATTATTCATGCTAGAAACTTCCGTGTGCAGCCACAAGCTATTATGGGCTCTAGCATAGTTGACTAAGTTGTGTGAACTCTTACAGTGGTAGACTAGCAGATGTAGGGAATGTAGGTTGGTACGGTCTACCCGTTCGTAAGGTGCTAGCGCTTCTGAAAGACTATGTCTCGGTCATCCATTTCTCAAACACCATGTAGTGCGAGAAATCCAACGGAGGAGATCGAGTCTTGTGGGGAAAAGTGCGCAAACCTCTGCAGAGTGTATAAACTAATCATGGTTAGCCGTGTCCCCGGTTATGGACATCTTGAGTATCTAGTACCTGGATTATCATGTGAATCTCAACATGTTACTCTAAAATTAATTTTGTTGGGTTTTGTTTAATGACGATGCTTAATTGGGATTGAGAATGTTGTCAACCATTCTCAATGTTTAACAACCACCATGATAGTTAAATAAAATTTATTCCTTTGCAGTAGGGAAAATTTTGCTTTCCGCAAAACTGTAACCATAGAGCTTTCCACCAGCCAAATATGCATATAGAATAGCCTGATTATTCCATTACTCTCTATGTGTTACTTTGCCAGCATATTCCATGTGTTGACCCGTTTCAGGCTGCAACGTTAATGTTGCAGACTTTTCAGACGATGATTAAGGAGTTTTAGGTTGTGGTTCTATACTCAGTGATGTTGTTGGAGTTGATGGACTCACTTATATTCCAAAACTTCTGCTGTTATCATCATTAGATGGCCTTAAGCCATATTTATTGTAATAAGTTCTCTTTTGAGACACTCGATGTAATAAGTGTGTAATTGCTACTCTGTTACAAATCCTTCAAGTACTGTGTGGTGTCAGCATTACTGATCCAGGGATGACACCTGAGCACAGAGATTAGACCGTTTGAGGTCTGGTCGCTACAAGATGGTATTAGAGCACACGCTAAATGTAGGACACGACCACTAAGCTAAATACCTAGATCACTACTCACTCTCCTCTCTTTTTTGACTTCTCATCTTTTCTACTCTTTTAGGATGGCGGATGCAAGGAACAAGTTCACTCAACCGGATGAAGATACACCCTTTGGACGTCACTTGAAGGAAGTCACTAGATACCTGAACATAGGAGTACCAAGCTTCACCGGAACCTACAACGCCACTTTACCTGAAGAGGAGCGCTGGATGATTCAAGTTCAAGTTCTAGGAAGGACGTTCATGCCAGTCACTGAGCCCATAGAGTTTTCTTTTGATGCACCAACTTGGAGTCTAGGGAAGAGCATGGCAGCTCACATTGCCATGGGATGTATTGGAGAAGTTTACCGCAATGATCTCAAGGATACTATCTACCAGATTTGTGGGTGCCGGGATGAGCACTGGGAGATGATCAACACCAGAAAGGATAGATCAGTTGCAGCTTTTATCCAGGAGCTAAACCAGCACATTCGACGTCAGGAGAATCAGATGTGCGCAGACATGATAGATCTGAAGAAGGCGAGGACAAGAATCAAGGAACTGGAGGAAGAACTCAAGGCTACACGTGAAGATTATGAAGAGGAAATAGAAGTATTAGTGGAGAAGAATGACGATCTGATCAAGACGACCGGAATATTTATGGGAGGCCCTACATCAGTAGAAGAAGACGAAGAACCCAAGGAGATTCGCCCGGAAGACTACATCATCGACGACACCGACTTGGATCCAGATGGTAGCGATGATGACTATGTTGATGAAGCTAGAGCAGATATCATGGAGTCTGCCACCGAAGAATATTTCTAGGAGACCACCTCATCAGTAGTAGTAGTCCACCATGTAAATATAGTAGTCCGAGCACTTTTGTGATAGTTAGATCGATTGTATGCCCTTGTTTGATTGATTGAATGAAGTGAATTGTTTGCTTTTGCCTCATGAGCATATGGGTAGTGTTTTCTCTATAGACCCCTCTCTATTCTTAAATCTCATCTTTTCTAAACCCTCAGATGCCTCCGAGACATGACCCCGGATTCACCTTTCCACCGAAGCTCACTCAGTTGATCCAGCAGCAGAACACATTGATGCAGTTGCTAGTCCAGAATCAGAACCAGGGGAACAACAACAACAACAACCCACCACCACCACCACCCGTTTATCACTTAGCCCGTTTTCTTAGGCTGAATCCGCCGGTGTTTTCCAGTAGCACCGAGCCGATAGTGGCAGATGATTGGCTCCGCAAGACAGCTAGAGAGTTGACCACAACAGGATGCACGGATGCGGAGAAGGTGAAGTTTGCCGCACATCAGCTTGAAGGACCCGCAGCATCATGGTGGGAGAATTTCATAGCCACTTTCCCTGTCGACACTGTCACATGGGACCAATTTCAGCAGGCTTTTCGAACTGCCCATGTTTCAGCAGGAGCTATGCCCATGAAGAAGCGAGAGTTTCGCAACTTGCCCAAGGAGGATGGACGGTTGGCCAGTATGTGGAGGACTTTAGTAAATCAGCATGTTATGCCCCAGATGACGTTGCTACGGATGCCGCAAAGCAGGAGAAGTTTCTGGAAGGACTGAATGATGAGTTGAGCATGCAGTTGATGGTAGCAACCTTCAAAAACTACCAGGAGTTGGTAGATCGTGCTCTTATGATTGATGGGAAGCAACAGCAGATTGAGAATCGCAAGAGGAAGTATGGACATGGGAAGTACACTTCAGGAGCTCAGCAGAAGCCACGTTTTACCCCTAGACTGGTTGGACATTTTCAGCATACCCATGGAGGAGGTAGCTCGCACAATCACAATGGCACCAAGAATGGTAATGGGAATGGAGGAAGTAACGGCCAGAACCGCACCAACACATCGACCCCAGCCAAGTCACTTGCTTTAAGTGCCAGAAGACCGGACATTATGCCAATGAATGTCCTAAATCACAGAATGGTAATGGCAATTGAAGCTCTGGGAAGAAGCTGAACCCTTTCAACAGGGGACAGGTGAACCACGTTAACGTGGAGGAGGTTGAAGAGCATCCGGATGCAGTAATCGGTAAGTTTTTGGTTAAGTCATTTACTGCACTTGTTCTTTTCGATACTGGTGCATCACATTCATACATATCAAGGGGATTTGTGGATAAGTATAAACTGCCAACCCAAGCCCTTAGGTCACCCATGTTAGTAACCTCGCTTGGAGCAGAATATATGGCTAGCCTATGGTGTGATCGGTTGCCATTAAGGATTGGTAACTATGTATTTCCCTCAGACCTAATAGTGTTGGAATCTCAAGGATTGGATGTGATATTAGGCATGGATTGGTTGTCGATGTATGGTGGAAACATCGATTGCACCAGTAAGTCGATCTTGCTTACCACCCCAGAAGGGAGAAGGATCAAGTATGTATCCCGACATATGCCAAAGAGGACTCAAGCAAATTCTTTAATAGGAGTTGTGCAGGAGGAAGTACCAGTGGTGAAGGATTTCCCGGATGTATTTCCAGAAGAGTTGCCAGGCATGCCATCGGATAGAGATATTGAGTTTTTGATTGAGCTTTTGCCAGGCACAGGGCCAATATCAAAGAGACCATATAGGATGCCTGCAAAGGATTTGGTGGAAATTGAGAAGCAAATTAAGGACTTACTGGATAAAGGATATATTCGCCCAAGTTCTTCACCTTGGGGATCGCCAGTACTTCTAGTGGAAAAGAAGGATGGATCGTTAAGGATGGTTGTTGATTATCGAGGTTTGAATGAAGTAACCATCAAGAACGAGTACCCACTACCGATGATCAATGATCTGTTTGATCGATTGCAAGGAGCTAAGGTATTTTCCAAGATCGATCTGCAATCAGGATACCACCAGTTGAAGATTCGAGAACAGGATATACCCAAGAAGGCTTTTACCACCAGGTATGGGTTGTACGAGTATACCGTTATGTCATTTGGTCTGACTAACGCACCTGCATATTTTATGAACATGATGAACAAATTGTTTATGGAGTTCTTGGATAAGTTCGTCGTAGTGTTCATTGATGATATCCTGGTTTACTCGAAGAATGAAGAGGAGCATAAGGAGCATTTGCGTTTGGTGCTTGGTAAACTCAGAGAACATCAACTATATGCCAAGTTCAGCAAATGTGAGTTTTGGTTGAAGGAAGTTGGATTTCTCGGACACGTCATATCCGGAGAAGGTATACCAGTAGATCCCACTAAAGTTGATACCGTGACCAAGTGGGAAGCGCCAACCACAGTTGGAGAGATCCGGAGTTTTCTTGGACTCGCAGGATACTACCGGAGGTTTACTGAGAATTTCTCAAAGATTGCGAAGCCTATGATGGAATTGTTGAAGAAGGATACCAAGTTCATATGGACTGAGGAATGTGAGGCTAATTTTCAGGAGTTGAAGAAACATTTGGTTACCTCACCAGTGTTGATTTTACCGGATCAGACCAAGGATTATGAGGTGTATTGCGACGCTTCACGTCGAGGACTTGGACCAGTGCTTATGCAGGAAGGAAGAGTTGTTTCATATGCCTCATGACAGCTTAAGCCTCATGAGTTGAATGATGCTACGCATGATTTGGAGTTAGCAGCCGTAGTGCATGCATTGAAGACTTGGAGACATTTTCTGATTGGAAACCATTGCGAGGTGTACACGGATCACAAGAGTTTGAAGTATATTTTCACACAGAAGGAGTTGAACCTCAGACAAAGGAGATGGTTGGATCTCATCAAGGACTATGATATGAAATTGCATTATCACCCCGGAAAGGCTAACGTAGTAGCTGACACCCTAATGATGGGAGATTTACCAAGGGAGTTACCCGAAAATCTTCGAGAGCTATGTTTGGAAATAGTCCCGAAAGGCTATGTAGCAGCACTCGAGATTCAGTCTACCTTGATGGATAAGATCAGAGAAGCTCAAAGTACCGACAAGGAGATTGCTTCTATTAAGGAGAAAATGAGCAAAGGAAAAGCTAAGGGATTTCGTGAGGATGAGCACGATACCTTATGGTTTGAAGACCGTGTCTATGTACCAAATGATTCAGAGATCAGGAAGTTAATCTTACAAGAGGCCCATGATTCACCATATTCGATTCACCTAGGAAATACCAAGATGTATTTGGATTTGAAGGATATATTCTGGTGGACCGGAATGAAGAAGGATATTGCGAAATATGTAGCAATTTGTGATGTATGTCAGAGAGTAAAGGTAGAGCATCAGAAGCCAGCAGGATTGCTACAACCATTGTCGATACCCGAATGGAAGTGGGATAAGCTAGGCATGGATTTTATTATAGGATTGCCCAGAACACGTTTAGGCTATGACTCGATATGGGTTGTAGTCGATCGTTTGACAAAGGTAGCTCATTTCATTCCCGTGAAGACTACCTATACCAGTGCAAAGTTGGCAAAGATATATATGACCAGAATCGTTTGTCTGCATGGAGTTCCAAGGAGCATAGTATCAGATAGAGGAACCCAATTTACCTCAAAGTTCTGGAATCAGTTGCATGAAACTTTGGGAACCAGACTGGAGTTTAGCACAGCTTTCCACCCGCAGACAGATGGACAGACTGAGAGAGTCAATCAGATTTTGGAGGATATTCTAAGAGCTTGTGCGCTAGATTATGAATCTAGTTGGGACGAGAATTTGCCGTATGCAGAGTTCTCTTACAACAACAACTATCAATCCAGTTTGAAGATGGCCCCTTTCGAAGCCTTGTATGGAAGGAGGCGCAGGACCCCATTGTCTTGGGATGAAGTTGGAGACCGCCAGTTGTTTGGACCGGATCTGATAAAGGAGTCTGAACAGAAAGTGAAATTGATTCACGATAGGCTCAAGGTAGCTCAGTCCAGGCAGAAGAGTTATGCAGATTCTAAACGCAAGGAGACAGTTTATGAAGTCGGAGACCGAGTTTATCTTCGAGTATCACCACTTCGAGGACTTAAGTGCTTTGGAGTTAAGGGAAAGTTAGCACCACGTTTTGTTGGCCCATACAAAGTTTTGGAGCGTATGGGAGAGGTAGCCTATAAGCTGGAATTGCCCGAAGGATTGTCGGGATTTCATGACGTGTTCCACGTATCCCAATTGAAGAAGCGCCACGCAGAGATGGCTGATATACCGCTGAGAGATATAGTACCACTGGAAGCGATTCAGTTGGACAGTGATTTGACTTATGAGGAGAAACCGGTTAAGATTCTAGAGTATGGCAGTCGAGTCACCCGCAGTAAGGTTTTTTTATATATAATTATGCTCGAAAAAAAATAAATACTAAACGGACTCCAAAAATCCCGAAATAAATTTTCCCCGACTTCTAAAATCAAGCCGCACAGGATAAACATTTATTTGGGGGCCTAAGTGCAATTAAAAATGCGCATTTTTCCTAAATTCAAATAAAATAGCAAATAAAACCAAAATAAATTCTTATTTGATTTTTTATTAAATCCTCAATATTTCTTTATTTTGGGAAAGTCATTTTATTCCCTCTCTCATATTTTCGTAATAGAAATAACTGAAGATAAAATAAATAAAATCAAATGATACTATTTTCAAAATTCGAGACAACTCAAATATGAAAATAACGAAATCCCCAACTCTCTCCGAGGGTCCTTGAGTTGCGTGAAATTTCTAGGATCAACCAAAATGCAATAAATATGATAAGCAATGATGATCTAATGTATAACATTCCAAATTGAAAATTTCGGATGTCACATACTTACGCTACTTTGCTGCATCACCCTTTCCTCTTCAAGGGAAAACCAATGCAGTGCTCAAGAGGTAGCAAGAAGGATTTCTGGCGCCGTTGTCGGGGAGGTCTACGCAAAAGTCAACATACCAAGTACCCATCACAAACCCTTATCTCCCGCATTACTTTATTTGCCATTTACCTCTCGTTTTCCTCTCCCCCACTTCACCCTTGCCGTTTTATTCGCCCTCTCTCTCTATCCTCCCTCTCTTTCTCTATTTTGCCTCTTTTTTCCCGTTTCTTGTTTGCTTGTGTGTCGGATTGCTTGCTTGTCATGATGGCTCTTCCCCGATTTGGTGATCTTCACCTTAAAAGGTTAGAAGAAATTGAAAGCAACGTTAGAAGTTTTGTGGTCTTGCAGTTTGAGCATAATAGTTTCTTTAGAAACGAGCTTAAGGAACAAAAAAGCTTTTTGAGTTATATGAATAAAGATCTCGATGATATGTCTAAAGAATTTGATGATTTGAGATCCCAAATTGCCTGTCTTGACAAGTTAATAGCTGAAGTTTCGGATAAGCAGGCTACCTTAGTTAATAAGATGGCCGCTAAGCCGGAAGACCATGATAATAAAGATGAAGATCTAAAAGTTATTGATGTGTCCCCTATTAAATCTTTGTTTTTCAATATGAATCTTGATAATCATGGGACTGAATATGATCCACCTTTACCTAGAAGGCGTTCCAAAAATTCGGAGTTTTTAGATCTTGATGCTAAATTTGATAAAAGTAGGATTGAAGAGTTCGAAACTCTAGATGTTAATGAACCTACTACTTTGGATTTCAAGGAATTGAATTATAACAATTGCTCTTTGATAGATTGTATTTCGTTGTTGCAATCCGTGCTAAATTCTCCTCATGCTTATAGCCAAAATAAAGCTTTTACCGAACATATCATTGATGCTTTGATGCAATCTTATGAAGAAAACCTTGAGTTGGAAGTTTCTATCCCTAGAAAACTTTATGATGAGTGGGACCCAACTATTAAAATTAAAATTAAAGATCATGAATTCTATGCTTTGTGTGATTTGGGTGCTAGTGTTTCCACGATTCCAAAGACTTTGTGTGATTTGTTAGGTTTCCGTGATTTTGATGATTGCTCTTTAAACTTGCACCTTGCGGATTCCACTATTAAGAAACCTATGGGAAGAATTAATGATGTTCTTATTGTTGCAAATAGGAATTATGTGCCCATAGATTTTATCGTTCTTGACATAGATTGCAATCCTTCATGTCCTATTATTCTTGGTAGACCTTTCCTTAGAACGATTGGTGCAATTATTGATATGAAGGAAGGAAATATTAGATTCCAATTTCCGTTAAGGAAAGGCATGGAACACTTTGCTAGAAAGAAAATTAAATTACCTTATGAATCAATTATGAGAGCCATTTATGGATTGCCTACCAAAGATGGCAATACCTAGATCTATCCTTGCTTTGTATGCCTAGCTAGGGCCATTAAACGATAGCGCTTGTTGGGAGGCAACCCAATTTTATTTTTATTCCTTGCTTTTTTCTCCTGTTTAGTAATAAATAATTTATCTAGCCTCTGTTTTGGTTGTGTTTTTTGTGTTTAATTAGTGTTTGTGCCAAGTAGAACCATTGGGAAGACTTGGGGAAAGTCTTGTTAATCTTGCTATAAAAAACAGAAACTTTAGCGCTCACGAGAACTGCTGCCATTTTTATTTGGAAAGTGCTATTTAGTTAATTCTTTTTGCCAATGATTAATAGATAAATTCCTCACGTCCAGAAATTTATTTTAGAACTTTTTAGGTTCATATCTTGCGCTAGCTACATATTACTACAGACTGTTCTGTTTTTGACAGATTCTGTTTTTCATGTGTTGTTTGCTTATTTTGATGAATCTATGTCTAGTAAAATAGTTTATAAACCATAGAGAAGTTGGAATACAGTAGGTTTAACACCAATAAAAATAAAGAATGAGTTCATTACAGTAACTTGAAGTGGTCTTTTGTTTTCTTTCGCTAACGGAGCTCGCGAGATTTTCTACTTTAAGTTTTGTGTTGTGAAGTTTTCAAGTTTTGGGTAAAGATTTGATGGTTTATGGAAAAAGGAGTGGAAAGCGCCTAAGCTTGGGGATGCCCATGGTGCCCCCAAGATAATCTAATTACACCTAAAAGCCAAAGCTTGGGGATGCCCTGGAAGGCATCCCCTCTTTCGTCTACTTCTATCGGTAACTTTACTTGGAGCTATATTTTTATTCACCACATGATATGTGTTTTGCTTGGAGCGTCTTGTATGATTTGAGTCTTTTCTTTTTAGTTTACCACAATCATATTTGCTGTACACACCTTTTGAGAGAGACACACATGATTCGGAAATTATTAGAATACTCTATGTGCTTCACTTATATCTTTTGAGTTATATAGTTTTGCTCTAGTACTTCACTTATATGTTTTAGAGCACGGTTGTGGATTTGTTTTATAGAAACTATTGATATATCATGCTTCACTTAGATTATTTTTAGAGTCTTAAATAGCATGGTAATTCACTTAAATAATCCTAATATGCTAGGTATTCAAGATTAGTAAAAACTTTCTTATGAGTGTTTTGAATACTAAGAGAAGTTTGATGCTTGATGATTGTTTTGAGATATGGAGGTAGTGATATTAAAGTTGTGCTAGTTGAGTAGTTGTGAAATTAAGAAATACTTGTGTTGAAGTTTGCAAGTCCCGTGGCATGCACGTATGGTAAACGTTATGTAACAAATTTGAAACATGAGGTGTTCTTTGATTGTCTTCCTTATGAGTGCCGGTCGGGGACGAGCGATGGTCCTTTCCTACCAATCTACCCTCCTAGGAGCATGCATGTAGTGCTTGGTTTTTGATGACTTGTAGATTTTTGCAATAAGTATGTGAGTTCTTTATGACTAATGTTGAGTCCATGGATTATACGCACTCTCACATTTCCATCATTGCTAGCCTCTTCGGTACCGTGCATTGCCCTTTCTCACATTGAGAGTTGGTGCAAACTTCGCCGGTGCATCCATATCCCGTGATATGACATGCTCTTTCACACATAAACCTCCTTATATCTTCCTCAAAACAGCCACCATACCTACCTATCATGGCATTTCCATAGCCATTCCGAGATATATTGCCATGCAACTTCCCACCATCCTGTTTATCATGACACGCTCATCATTACCATATTGCTTTGCATGATCATGTAGTTGACATCGTATTTGTGGCAATGCCACCATTCATAATTCTTTCATACATGTCACACTTGATTCATTGCATATCCCGGTACACCGCCGGAGGCATTCAAATAAAGTCATACCTTGTTCTAGTATCGAGTTGTAATCATTGGGTTGTAAATAAATAGAAGTGTGATGATCATCATTTAATAAAGCATTGTCCCAATAAAAAAGGGCCAAATAAAAAAAGAAGGCCCAAAAAAGAGAAATGAAAAGGGACAATGCTACTTTTTTTCCACACTTGTGCTTCAAAGTAGCACCATGATCTTCATGATAGAGAGTCTCTTGTCTTGTCACTTTCATATACTAGTGGGAATTTTTCATTATAGAACTTGGCTTGTATATTCCAACAATGGGCCTCCTCAAGTGCCCTGGGTCTTCATGAGCAAGCAAGTTGGATGCACACCCACTAGTTTCTTTGTTGAGCTTTCATACATTTATAGCTCTAGTGCATCCGTTGCATGGCAATGCCTACTCCTTGTATTAACATGAATTGATGAGCATCTCCATAGCTTATCGATTAGCCTAGTTGATGTGAGACTTTCTCTTTTTTTGTCTTCTCCACATAACTCCCATCATTATACTCTATTCCACCCATAGTGCTATATCCATGGCTCACGCTCATGTATTGCGTGAAGGTTTATAAAGTTTGAGATTACTAAAGTATGAAACAATTGATTGGCTTGTCATCGGGGTTGTGCATGATGAGAGCATTCTTGTGTGACCGAAATGGATCATGACTAAACTATATGATTTTGTAGGGATGAACTTTCTTTGGCCATGTTATTTTGAGAAGACATAATTGCTTAGTTAGTATGCTTGAAGTGTTATTATTTCTATGTCAATATTAGACTTTTATCTTGAATCTTTCGGATCTGAATATTCATGCCGCAATTAAGAAGAATTACATTGAAATTATGCCTAGTAGCATTCCACATCAAAAATTATGCCTATGTTAGTCCCCTCCCTTTGTCCATTTTCTGCATATGCATCATCTGTCTTGTTTCCCTTTCTTTCTTTTATTTCTCTAGGCCTTCAAGGGTCACCTTGTGCCTCACTCGTAAATTACAAATGCGCTAGCCGCACTCTTCATACCTGGGGGCCTATTTCACAGAAGCTTAAATTATTTACCTGGGCCTCACGCCCAACACATGTGTTATACTTCCACATGTACCTTTTTTCACCATTATATGCATCGATATGACTTAAGTTTTGGCCAAGCTGGGTTGCCTGGCTCTTGTATTTATGCCCTACGTTCCCATTAATTCGGCTAGGGCATAAGGGGAGCACCTCTGCGATTGTTACCGCCGGGTCAGCCGGACGTGTACCTCAGACTGGGTGAAGCCGAAAGCTAGCGTTCTTAAGGGAATATTCGATCGGTGAACAAAAGATGACTTTTATTTATTATCCATATCTGCCCCCAGATGCTTTTTCTGCGCTTCTTATCGCAGTTCGGACATGCACTTTAGGGCATGCTTACCCAAGGAAAGGAACCCTTAACGGAACTATTCTCCCTGCAAGATGTTTCTTACTACCCATGTAATATAACATAACTAGTTGGGCACTTGTCTGATAAAGCACTAATGACCCCTACGCCTGGTCTCCACGCATGCCCCGGTTCTTACATAACCAAGAGGGTATTTGGATACACTCCGGACCGTCGGGTCCCGAGGTTGAAGCGAAAAGGTCCGCCACGACAAATGATCTACAATCCGGCTAGAAGGCATTATACATGTCACTTTAAAATTACACAGTCAATTTGACTGGTTGAATTCCTCTTCAATACCATCCAATAGGCTGTCTAGTCTACAGTCCTGTTGCGAATACTTTGCGGCCAATTCTACTTGGCCGTACACTAAGCTCACAGGGATCTCCTTCCCATCGGGCCCCACAGGTCCGACTTCGGCCATGTGGTTCGGGTCAGCCTTCGTGTACCATGTCTTCACCATTGCCCAGGCTTCCCTGGCGCCCTGACAGCAGGCCGATATCTTCCATAATCGGAAGCGCCGCCGCGCTCCCTTCAGCTTTTCTGCAAGCTCTCCAAGGCCTTCGGGTATGGAGACGGATGGCCACAAGGCCTGGGCGACGCCTTGCATCACCTGCCGAACTCGTTCGTGTAGCTGTGAGAGCTCGGGAAGAAGGTCACTCGTTGAACCGGGCATTTCCTCGGCAGGACGACCTGTTAGCATACCTACAGACATAACTCTGTCAGCCAGCTTCCTCGCCGAACTCTTTTTCAAAGTTCGTTCAAGCACTTACTAAATATGCCGCGTCGAAGCCGCCGATTCTCATTAACAGAGTTTGACAGTTGGGCACGAACATCTTTTAGTTCCACGCCCAGCTTGGTGTTGGCATCTAGGAGATCATTCTTCTCCTGCCTCACCCTCGTAAGCACGCTCTCACCGGCCTTCAGCTGGCGTAGGAGTTGTTGCTTATCCGGATTTATTCCAGCGTCATCTGCAATTTTATGGTCAGATCTGCATATACGCCGCATTCTATATGATACTTATCATTCGAAGGATATGTTACCAGAGGGGGTCTCTTTGGGCTCCCCTGCTGCGGCCAGTGCAGCCTGAAGTTGGGCTTTGCACTCTTCCAGCTCCTGGGACAGTTGAGTATTCTTTTCTATAGAACCTGCATAACAAATGATCCTTAAATCAGTTATCCTAACTGTTTCAAGTCTCAGGGGCTACTGATATATATAATCACCAAATTTTCTCACCCGTATGTCTTTTACACACTGCTCCGTGGCTCTGGCTAGACCATTTTGAGCGGCACGGAGGTACGCATCTCCTGAGTTGAAGGCATCCAATGCGTCTTGGGAGAAACAAGCGTCAGGAAGAACAGTCCGGCAATGCCTGTGGTTCATCGCACTTTCCACCTCGGAATTGGTGGCAGACATTTTATCCGCATCCTCTGTCGGAGGAGCACCTGGCGCACGCCTCATATTCATTCCCGCCTCCGAATCCGGCCTTGGAGCCTGGCTGGTGGAGGCGCGATTGGTAGCCTCTCCGGGTACAGTCCGGCGAGTGCTCTTTTTCCTGAAAAGAAGGCATGGGCGTTAATATGCCTCTGAGAATAATGTCTTGCAATAAAGACGGCGCGCCGTACCGCTGCGCCGGTGTCTCAATCCGGACTGCGGGTCTTTTCAGCCCGGATTTCCGGATAACACAATTATAGCATGAATAAAGACAATTATCATGAACAAGGAAATATAATAATAATGCTTTTATTATTGCCTCTAGGGCATATTTCCAACAGTCTCCCACTTGCACTAGAGTCAATAATCTAGTTACATTGTGATGAATCGAACACCCATGGAATTCTGGTGTTGATCATGTTTTGCTCTAGGGAGAGGTTTAGTCAACGGATCTGCTATATTCAGGTCCGTATGTACTTTACAAATATCTATGTCTCCATCTTGAACATTTTCACGAATGGAGTTGAAGCGACGCTTGATGTGCCTTGTCTTCTTGTGAAACCTGGGCTCCTTGGCAAGTGCAATAGCTCCAGTGTTGTCACAGAAGAGCTTGATCAGCCCCGACGCATTGGGTATGACTCCTAGGTCGGTGATGAACTCCTTCACCCAAATTGCTTCATGCGCTGCCTCCGAGGCTGCCATGTACTCCGCTTCATATGTAGATCCCGCCACGACGCTCTGCTTGCAACTGCACCAGCTTATTGCCCCACCATTCAAAATATACACGTATCCGGTTTGTAACTTTGAGTCATCCAGATCTGTGTCGAAGCTAGTGTCGACGTAACCCTTTACGACGAGCTCTTCGTCACCTCCATAAACGAGAAACATTTCCTTAGTCCTTTTCAGGTACTTCAGGATATTCTTGACCGCTGTCCAGTGTTCCTTGCCGGGATTACTTTGGTACCTACCTACCAAACTTACGGCAAGGTTTACATCAGGTCTGGTACACAGCATGGCATACATAATAGAACCTATGGCTGAGGCATAGGGGATGACACTCATCTCTTCTATATCTTCTGCCGTGGTCGGACATTGAGCTGAGCTCAATTTCACACCTTGCAACACAGGCAAGAACCCCTTCTTAGACTGATCCATATTGAACTTCTTCAATATCTTATCAAGGTATGTGCTTTGTGAAAGACCTATGAGGCGTCTTGATCTATCTCTATAGATCTTGATGCCTAATATATATGTAGCTTCTCCAAGGTCCTTCATTGAAAAACTCTTATTCAAGTAGGCCTCAATGCTGTCCAAGAGTTCTATATCATTTCCCATCAAAAGTATGTCATCTACATATAATATGAGAAATGCTACAGAGCTCCCACTCACTTTCTTGTAAACACAGGCTTCTCCATAAGTCTGCGTAAACCCAAACGCTTTGATCATCTCATCAAAGCGAATGTTCCAACTCCGAGATGCTTGCACCAGCCCATAAATCGAGCGTTGGAGCTTGCATACCCTGTCAGCATATTTAGGATCGACAAAACCTTCCGGCTGCATCATATACAATTCTTCCTTAAGGAAACCATTAAGGAATGCCGTTTTGACGTCCATTTGCCATATTTCATAATCATAGAATGCGGCAATTGCTAACATGATTCGGACGGACTTCAGCTTCACTACCGGTGAGAAAGTCTCATCGTAGTCAACCCCTTGAACTTGTCGATAACCCTTAGCGACAAGGCGAGCTTTATAGATGGTCACATTACCATCCGCGTTTGTCTTCTTCTTAAAGATCCATTTATTTTCTATGGCTCGCCGCTCAACGGGCAAGTCAGTCAAAGTCCATACTTCGTTTTCATACATGGATCCTATCTCGGATTTCATGGCTTCTAGCCATTTGTCGGAATCCGGGCCCGCCATCGCTTCTTCATAGTTCGAAGGTTCACCGTTGTCTAACAACATGATTTCCAAGACAGGGTTGCCGTACCACTCTGGTGCGGAACGTGTCCTTGTGGACCTACGAATTTCAGTAGGAGCTTGATCAGAAGTATCTTGATCATCATCATTAACTTCCTCTCTAGTCGGTGCAGGAACCTCAGGAACATTTTCTTGAGTTGCGCCCTTTTCCGGATCAAGAGGTAATACTTCATCAAGTTCTACTTTCCTCCCACTTACTTCTTTCGAGAGAAACTCTTTCTCTAGAAAGGATCCATTCTTGGCAACAAAGATCTTGCCTTCGGATCTGAGGTAGAAGGTATACTCAATAGTTTCTTTAGGGTATCCTATGAAGACGCATTTTTCCGATTTGGGTTCGAGCTTTTCAGGTTGAAGTTTCTTGACATAAGCATCGCATCCCCAAACTTTTAGAAACGATAGCTTAGGTTTCTTCCCAAACCATAATTCATATGGTGTCGTCTCAACGGATTTCGACGGAGCCCTGTTTAAAGTGAATGCGGCAGTCTCTAAAGCATACCCCCAAAAAGATAGCGGTAAATTGGTAAGAGACATCATAGATCGCACCATATCTAATAGAGTGCGATTACGACGTTCGGACACACCATTACGCTGAGGTGTTCCAGGCGGCGTCAGTTGTGAAACTATTCCACATTTTCTTAAGTGTGTGCCAAACTCATGACTCAAGTATTCTCCTCCACGATCTGATCGCAGGAACTTGATTTTCCTATCACGTTGATTCTCAACCTCACTCTGAAATTCCTTGAACTTTTCAAAGGTCTCAGACTTGTGTTTCATTAAGTAGACATACCCATATCTACTCAAGTCATCAGTGAGCGTGAGAACATAACGATAGCCACTGCGAGCCTCAACACTCATTGGACCGCACACATCAGTATGTATGATTTCCAATAAGTTGGTTGCTCGCTCCATTGTTCCTGAGAACGAAGTCTTGGTCATTTTACCCATGAGGCATGGTTCGCACGTGTCAAATGATTCGTAATCAAGAGGCTCTAAAAGTCCATCAGCATGGAGCTTCTTCATGCGTTTGACACCTATGTGACCAGGGCGGCAGTGCCACAAGTATGTGGGACTATCATTATCAATCTTACATCTTTTGGTACTCACACTATGAACATGTGTAGCATTACGCTCGAGATTCATTAAGAATAAACCATTCACCATCGGAGCATGACCATAAAACATATCTCTCATATAAATAGAACAACCATTATTCTCAGATTTAAATGGGTAGCCATCTCGAATTAAACGAGATCCTGATACAATGTTCATGCTCAAACTTGGCACTAAATAACAATTATTAAGGTTCAAAACTAATCCCGTAGGTAAATGTAGAGGTAGCATGCCGACGGCGATCACATCGACCTTGGAACCATTCCCGACGCGCATCGTCACCTCGTCCTTCGCCAGTCTCCGCTTATTCCACAGCTCCTGCTTTGAGTTACATATGTGAGCAACTGCACCGGTATCAAATACCTAGGAGCTACTACGAGTACTGGTAAGGTACACATCAATTACATGTATATCACATATACCTTTTGTTTTACCGGCCTTCTTGTCCGCTAAGTATTTGGGGCAGTTCCGCTTCCAGTGACCACTTTCCTTGCAATAAAAGCACTCAGTCTCGGGCTTGGGTCCATTCTTTGGTTTCTTCCCGGCAGCTTGCTTGCCGGGCGCGGCAACTCCCTTGCCATCCTTCTTGAAGGCTTTCTTACCCTTGCCCTTCTTGAACTTAGTGGTTTCATTCACCATCAACACTTGATGTTCCTTTTTGACTTCTACCTCTGCTGCTTTCAGCGTTGCAAATACTTCAGGAATGGTCCTTTCCATCCCCTGCATATTGAAGTTAAGCGGTTATGCAACCCAGACATAGTGAGTATGTGCTCACTGACAGAACTGTTTTCCTCCATCTTTCAGCTGAAGAATTTGTCGGAGACTTCATATCTCTCGACCCGGGCATGAGCTTGAAAAAACCATTTTCAGCTCTTCGAACATCTCATATGCTCCGTGTCTCTCAAAAAGTTTTTGGAGCCCCGGCTCTAAGCTGTAAAGCATGCTGCACTGAACGAGGGAGTAGTCATCGGTACGTGCCTGCCAAGCGTTCATAACGTCTTGTTCTGCAGGGAGAACAGGTGCGTCACCCAGCGGTGCTTGTAGGACATAATCTTTCTTGGCAGCTATGAGGATGATCCTTAGGTTCCGGACCCAGTCCGTGTAGTTGCTGCCATCGTCTTTCAGCTTGGTTTTCTCTAGGAACGCGTTGAAGTTGAGGACTACGTTGGCCATTTGATCTACAAGACATATTGTAAAAAATTTAGACTAAGTTCATGATAATTAAGTTCATCTAATCAAATTATTCAATGAACTCCCACTTAGATAGACATCCCTCCTGTAATCTAAGTATAACATGATCCGAGTTAACTAGGCCGTGTCCGATCATCACGTGAGACGGACTAGTCAACATCGGTGAACATATTCATGTTGATCGTATTTTCTATACGACTCATGCTCGACCTTTCGGTCTTCTGTGTTCCGAGGTCATGTCTGTACATGCTAGGCTCGTCAAGTCAACCTAAGTGTTTGCATGTGTAAATCTGTCTTACACCCGTTGTATGTGAACGTTGGAATCTAACACCCGATCATCACGTGGTGCTTCGAAACAACGAACTGTCGCAACGGTGCACAGTTAGGGGGAACACTTTCTTGAAATTATTATGAGGGATCATCTTATTTACTACCGTCGTTCTAAGTAAACAAGATGCAGAAACATGATAAACATCACATGTAATCAAATAATAATAGTGACATGATATGGCCAATATCACATAGCTCCTTTGATCTCCATCTTGGGGCTCCATGATCATCTTGTCACCGGCATGACACCATGATCTCCATCATCATGATCTCCATCATCGTGTCTCCATGAAGTTGCTCGCCAACTATTACTTCTACTACTACGGCTAACGCGTTTAGCAATAAAGTAAAGTAATTTACATGGCGTTTCTCAATTACACGCAGGTCATACAAAAAATAAAGACAACTCCTATGGCTCCTGCCGGTTGTCATACTCATCGACATGCAAGTCATGATTCCTATTACAATAGCATGAACATCTCATACATCACATATATATCATTCATCACAACTTTGGCCATATCATATCACAAAGCACTTGCTGCAAAAAACAAGTTAGACGTCCTCTAATTGTTGTTGCAAGTTTTACGTGGCTGAAATAGGGTTCTAGCAAGAACGTTTTCTTACCTACGTGAAAGCCACAACGTGATTTGTCAACTTCTATTTACCCTTCATAAGGACCCTTTTCATCGAATCCGCTCCAACTAAAGTGGGAGAGACAGACACCCGCCAGCCACCTTATGCAACTTGTGCATGTTAGTCGGTGGAACCGGTCTCACGTAAGCGTACGTGTAAGGTTGGTCCGGGCCGCTTCATCCCACAATACCGTTGAAGCTAGATAAGACTAGTAGCGGCAAGAAAGTTGACAACATCAACGCCCACAACAAATTGTGTTCTACTTGTGCAAGAGAACTACGCATAGACCTAGCTCATTGTGACGCCCCCGATTTGACCGTACACCAATCATACACGCAAACGTGTACGATCACGATCAGGGACTCACGGGAAGATATCACAACACAACTCTACAAATAAAAATAAGTCATACAAGCATCATATTACAAGCCAGGGGCCTCGAGGGCTCGAATACAAGAGCTCGATCATAGACGAGTCAGCGGAAGCAACAATATTCGAGTACAGACATAAGTTAAACAAGTTTGCCTTAAGAAGGCTAGCACAAACTGGGATACAGATCGGAAGAGGCGCAGGCCTCCTGCCTGGGATCCTCCTAAACTACTCCTGGTCGTCGTCAGCGGCCAGCACGTAGTACTAGGCACCTCCAGTGTAGTAGGAGTCGTCGTCGACGGTGGCGTCTGGATCCTGGGCTCCAACATCTGGTTGCGACAACCAGGTAGAAGGGATAGAAGGAAAAGAAGGAGAAGCAACCGTGAGTACTCATCCAAAGTACTCGCAAGCAAGGAGCTACACTACATATGCATGGGTATATGTGTAAAGGCCATATCGGTGGACTGAACTGCAGAATGCCAGAATAAGAGGGGGATAACTAATCCTGTCGAAGACTACGCTTCTGGCAGCCTCCATCTTGCAGCAAGAAGAAGAGAGTAGACTGAAGTCCTCCAAGTATCATCGTATAGCATAATCCTAACCGATGATCCTCCCCTCGTCGCCCTGTGAGAGAGCGACCACCGGTTGTATCTGGCACTTGGAAGGGTGTGTTTTATTAAGTATCTAGTTCTAGTTGTCATAAGGTCAAGGTACAACTCCAAGTCGTCCTGTTATCGAAGATCACGGCTATTCTAATAGATTAACTTCCCTGCAGGGGTGCGCCACATAACCCAACACGCTCGATCCCATTTGGCCGGACACACTTTTCTGGGTCATGCCCGGCCTCGGAAGATCAACACGTCGCAGCCCTACCTAGGCACAACAGAGAGGTCAGCACGCCGGTCTAAATCCTATGGCGCAGGGGTCTGGGCCCATCGCCCTTTGCACACCTGCACGTTGCGAACGCGGCCGGAAGCAGAACTAGCCCCCTTAATACAAGAGCAGGCTTACGGTCCAATCCGGCGGGCGCCACTCAGTCGCTGATGTCAGGAAGGCTTCGGGTGATACCACGACGTCGAGTGCCCATAACTGTCCCCGCGTAGATGGTTAGTGCGTATAGGCCAGTAGCCAGACTCAGATCAAATACCAAGATCTCGTTAAACGTGTTATGTATCCGTGAACACCGACCAAGGCCAGGCCCACCTCTCTCCTAGGTGGTCTCAACCCACCCTGTCGCTCTGCCACAAAGTAACAGTCGGGGGCCGTCGGGAACCCAGGCCCACCTCTACCGGGATGGAGCCACCTGCCCCTTCAGCCCCCAACTCCGAACAGTACCACAGGTAATGTAACTGTGTAAAGTATATAGTATATGCCCGTGATCACCTCCCGAAGTGATCACGGCCCAGTAGTATAGCATGGCAGACGGACAAGAGTGTAGAGCCACTGATGGAACACTAGCATCCTATACTAAGCAGTAGGATAGCAGGTAATGGTAACAACAGTAGTAGCAAGGACAGGCTATGCATCAGGATAGGAATAACGGAAAGCAGTAACATGCTACACTACTCTAATGCAAGCAGTATAGAGAATAGTAGGCGATATCTGGTGATCAAAGGGGGGGCTTGCCTGGTTGCTCTGGCAAGAGAGAGGGGTCGTCAACACCGTAGTCGTACTGGGTAGCAGCGGCGTCGGTCTCGATGTCTAGCGAGAGAAGAGGGGGAAGAAACAATAATTATAATGCAAACAAAAGCATGACGATGCATGACATGACAAAGCGTGATGCTAGGTGTGCCCTAACGCGGTACGAGGTCATACCGGTGAAGGGGAGGAACATCCAGGAAATTATCCCCGGTGTTTCACGTTTTCGGGCAGAGGAGTCGGAGGGGAAAAGTTGCGTGTTCGCTATGCTAGGGATGCGTGGCGGACGAACGGGTTGCGTATCCGGGTTCGTCTCGATGTTCTGAGCAACTTTCATGTACAAAATATTTCCATCCGAGATACGGTTTATTTTATATGATTTTTCAAAGTTTATAGTATTTTTTTTATTATTTTCTGGAATATTTTTATTTAATCTAATCCAAATTTGACCAAGTCAATTTGACTAGTCAAAAGGGAGGATGTGGCCCACATGTCATTGACACATAATTTAATTGATGGATAAACTAAAATGGAGGGGTTAAATTAACACAGAGGGCCACATGTCATAGGCTAGCAATTATCCAAAGTACTAATTAGTCTAACTACTCATTAGCTACTAACCTAAATAGGGCCGGTCACATCAGAGACGCAGCCGGCCACACACACGCTGCACACACACACACACACACACACACATCACACAAGCACACAGGGTCGGCCAGAGGCACACAGCCGGCCACACACGGCGCACACACATAATGCTAGGGAGTAACTCTATTCCTTTTAATACAAGATAGCATTTTGTGATTTTTGTAGGATTTAATCCACGCGTCAAAAGTAGTTGGTCCAGTGGGATAAAATGGAGTTTGTCATGTATACTTCCTACTTATATTATTTTCACTCATGTTTACAACTGTTTAACCACAGTTTAGGGGCTGCCCAGGGGGTTACTCGATGTAATATTCGCAAAGCTAGCTAGCAGCTACAGTAGCTATCATCAGTTAGCAGTAGACGAGTAGCAAGCGGCAGCAGCATTGGGCAACCAGAAGCAGTAGTCGCCGGTAGTATCAGGCACGCACGACGGCGCGTGCGCAAGCACAAGGCACGGCCAGCACGGGGAGCAGCGAGCAGCGCCGGGCGGCAAGCAAGGCAGCAACGCAGCGGCCTAAACAACAGCAACTAGCAGCCATACGCAGCGCCAGCAGCAGAACGCAACAGCCGCGGCGACAGAGCAAAATAGCAGCGGCAGAAGACGCGACGCGCGGCAAAGTAGGATGCAGCTCGGGCGTAGGCGCGGGCGTGGGCGCGAGCATGTGCGGGTGAGCGCGTGTAGGATGGCCAAGGTCGCGGCCGGACGCGGCCAGAGGCTAGGGAGCGCGAGGCTGAGCGGTGGCGCCGGCTCGAACTCGACAGGGTCGAAGCCACGGGCGCACACACGACGAGCATGAGGCTAGGGGAGCACCTATGCAATCCAGCAAAGATGATGGGCACACGCGTGTGACCAATAGGCCACTGGAGTGACGCCGACGACCAGCCGTGTGGCCTCAAGCTTCGGCCATGACGGTCCTATGGCCTAGAGGACGAGCTCGTGCAAGAGAGGTGAGGGGGAAGGAAGAGGAGCTCACAGTGAGCCTGTAGGTGTGCATAGCGGGTTCGGGGGAGGCTCGGAGGCGACGAATCCCGGCAACGGCGTTGGCGGTGCAGAGAAGGGGAACGACTCGATTCGGTCGAAGCAGAGGCACCCGGCTTGCGTTCTTCAGCGTAGAGGAAGAAGTGGAGGCGGGAGGAGCTCCTGGCGCAGTCCTAGGCGAAGGGAAGGGCAGTAGCCATGGGATCGAAGAGTGTCATGGCGATGATGGCGTCCGGGTGTGTGCGGGGGAGGAGGATCTGGGGCGAGAGGGGGAGAGTTGGGTTGCTAGGGTTTGCCACTGGGTCGGGAGCACCTTATAGGATGTCGAGGAGTCGCGGGATGGCCGCCACGCACGGATGGTGCTACCATGGCCGGTCGGATGCCCTCCACGATCCCCTGTCTCCTGTAGAGAGGTGGGAGGAGAGGTGGAGGTGGGCTGGGCTGGCCATTTGGCTAGATGGGCCAAGGTGCCTAGTAGATTAGGTCCTCTTACCTTTTATTTATGTTCTGCTTTCACAATTCTTCTCTGTTTTGCAATTTCTACATAAAAGATATGGAGTTTTGGTTCAACAAGGTACTTGACACATAAATACTATGCAATGCTACGAGCTAGCACATCAAGTCCCAACTTATTTTGAAACGTGCAAATATTTATTTAAATTGAAAAGGATCAATTAAAAGTTGTTGGTCCAATTCAAAATAGGTTAAGGGTATTTTAATAATTCCAATAATATTGGTTTATTCATGACAATTGGTTAGTGAACTTTTGCAACCCAACGAACATTTTTGTTTTACCGTTGGAAGAAATAATAATTTGACTTTATTTTAAATTTTGAATTAAATTCGGTTTGGATCAAAGTGAGGTTTAGAAAATTAATTGCGATGACATGGCACCATTAGTGTGTGGTTACTGTAGCTTAACTACCCGGGTGTTACACTCATGATGCCACTGTTGGGGAACGTTGCAGAAAACAAAAAATTTCCTACGGTTTCACCAAGATCCATCTAGGAGTTCATCTAGCAACGAGTGATCGGATTGCATCTACATACCTTTGTAGATCACGCGCGGAAGCGTTCAAAGAACGGGGATGAGGAAGGCGTACTCGACGTGATCCAAATCACCGGAGATCCTAGCGCCGAACGGACGGCACCTCCGCGTTCAACACACGTACGGTCAGCGTAACGTCTCCTCCTTCTTGATCCAGCAAGGGGAAAGGAGAGGTTGAGGAAGATGGCTCCAGCAGCAGCACGACGGCGTGGTGGTGATGGAGCTGCAGTACTCCGGCAGGGCTTCGCCAAGCACTATGGAGGAGGAGGATGTGTTGGAGAGGGAGAGGGAGGCACCAAAGGCGTGGATTGAGAGGCCCTCCTTCCCCACTATATATAGGGAGCCAAGGGGGGGCGGCCCTAGGAGATCCAATCTCCTAGGGGGCGGCGGCCAAGGGAGGAGTCCCTCCTCCCCAAGGCACCTCGGAGGTGCCTTCCCCCTTTGGGACTCTTCCCTTCCTTAACCCTAGGTGCATGGGCCTCTTGGGGCTGGTGCCCTTGGCCCATGCAGGCCAAGACGCACACCCCTACAGCCCATGTGCCCCCCCGGGATAGGTGACCCCACCCGGTGGACCCCCGGGACCCATCCGGTGGTCCCGGTACAATACCGGTGACCCCGAAACTTGTCCCGATGCCCGAAATAGCACTTCCTATATATAATTCTTTACCTCCGGACCATTCCGGAACTCCTCGTGACGTCCGGGATCTCATCCAAGACTCCGAACAACATTCGGGTTACTGCATATACATATCCCTACAACCCTAGCGTCACCGAACCTTTAGTGTGTAGACCCTACGGGTTCGGGAGACATGTAGACATGACCGAGATCGCTCTCCGGTCAATAACCAACAGCATGATCTGGATACCCATGTTGGCTCCCACATGCTCCTCGATGATCTCATCGGATGAACCACGATGTCAAGGATTCACGTAACCCCATATACAATTCCCTTTGTCAATCGGTATGTTACTTGCCCGAGATTCGATCGTCGGTATCCCAATACCTTGTTCAATCTCGTTACCGGCAAGTCACTTTACTCGTACCGTAATGCATGATCCCGTGACCAGACACTTGGTCACTTTGAGCTCATTATGATGATGCATTACCGAGTGGGCCGAGTGATACCTCTCCGTCATATGGAGTGACAAATCCCAGTCTTGATCCGTGTCAACCCAACGGTCACTTTCGGAGATACCCGTAGTATACCTTTATAGTCACCCAGTTATCTTGTGACGTTTGGTACACCCAAAGCACTCCTACGGTATCCGGGATTTACACGATCTCATGGTCTAAGGAAAAGACACTTGACATTGGAAAACTCTAGCAAACGAACTATACGATCTTATGCTATGTTTAGGATTGGGTCTTGTCCATCACATCATTCTCCTAATGATGTGATCCCATTATCAATGATATCCAATGTCCATAGTCAGGAAACCATGACTATCTGTTGATCAACGAGCTAGTCAACTAGAGGCTTATTAGGGACATGTTGGTGTCTATTATTCACACATGTATTACGATTTCCGGATAACACAATTATAGCATGAATAAAGACAATTATCATGAACAAGGAAATATAATAATAATGCTTTTATTATTGCCTCTAGGGCATATTTCCAACAGTAATGGCCATCAAAGCGTTGTCATTACTCGATTGGTAAAATACCCCATCGATCAGCTCCACAGATATGTCCGGATCCTCCTGGAAGGCCGGGTCAAGGGACCGTCCAGGGTCCTCGGGTTGTGGAGGAGGGCTGTTTATCTCCTTTACAGCCTGGCGCAGCTCCTGCGATGAAATCCCTAGACTGAATACTTAACTACGGGAATACGAAACGGATGGGTGAGAAAAAGTCTCCGCTTACCCAGCTCGGAGGATTGTACATAGAAAAACCGCCCTGCGGGTTGACACGAAGGAATTCCTCCTCTTCTTCCTTGTACAAAGTGGATAAGATCTTTATTAGATCACCAGTCGATCCCGGCCCTTTGCGGCCGTGGCGGGTGGTGTCATCCTCCCCGTTGAAATCCCACATGGGGTGGCCTCTATATTGAAGCGGCTGCACCCCCCGCATAATACATATGGCCATTACCTCGATCATGGTCAATCCGGATCGAGCTAAAAAACTTATCCGGCTCATCAGGTAAAGAACGTCCCTGTCATCTTCCTCCAGGGAGCTCCATGGACGCCAGCTCCGGCGCTTCTTCAAAGGGGCATTGTCGAACTCAGGAAGGCCGATTCTAATAGGATCCGGGAGGGGGACATCTTCTATATAAAACCATTCTGAAGGCCAGTCTTCGGACGTCTTCTTTGGGCTTCCGGACAGGTATCCGGTCCTGGCAATACGCCACACTTCGGCTCCGCCCACTTGATATATTGACCCCTTCTGAGAACGGGGCACACGGCAGAACAACTTCCTCCACAAAGCGAAATGAGCCTCACAGCCCAAAAACAACTCGCAAAGGGCTACGAATCCCGCGATATGCAGCATGGAGGCAGGCATAAGGTTATGCAACTGGAGGCCGTAGAACTCCAGGAGCCCCCAGAGAAACGGATGAATTGGAAATCCAAGACCTCTTACCAAATAAGGGACAAGGCATACCCGCTCTCCCTTGGAGGGATTGGGAAGGCTCTCCGCTTGCTCTCCGCCATTATAGGTGGCAAGCCCGGCTCGAACTGGGACCAGGTACGCTGGGGGAAGAAATCCCTTGGTCTGAAGCATCACTAATTTGTTGTGCGGGACGGAACATCTCTCCCAATCTCCAGGCTTGGGGCTAGGGGAGTGAGAGGAGGAGCTGCGTCGACCGGCCACGATGGAATGGATCTCTGTCGAATGCGCTTCGATGAAGGCTCGCCAAGGGAGGATGGTGTGATTTGGATCTGAATCCTCATCTTTTTAATAGGCAGCTCATTCACACGGCTAGGGGGGTAAATGTAAAAACACCCTGGCTCTTCACATTCGCTCGACACGTGGAAAGTGGCCATTATTGGGCGTGGAAGCCAAAGAGTGCAACATTCACAAGAGTCTGGACACTATTTCAACAGGTACATGGAATTTGGAGAGGAACCCGCCTTGCAATGCCGAAGACAATACTGCACGCCGGACTCATCGTCATTGAAGCCTGGTTCAGGGGCTACTGAGGGAGTCCTGGATTAGGGGGTCTCCGGACAGCCGGACTATCTCCATTGGCCGGACTGTTAGACTATGAAGATACAAGATTGAAGACTTCGTCTCATGTCCGGATGGGACTCTACTTGGCGTGGAAGGCAAGCTAGGCAATACGGATATGGATATCTCCTCCTTTGTAACCGACCTTATGTAACTCTAACCCTCTCCGGTGTCTATATAAACCGAAGGGTTTTAGTCCGTAGGACAACAACCACAACATACAATCATACCATAGGCTAGCTTCTAGGGTTTAGCATCTCCGATCTCGTGGTAGATCTACTCTTGTACTACCCATATCATCAATATTAATCAAGCAGGACGTAGGGTTTTACCTCCATCAAGAGGGCCCGAAACTTGGTAAAACATTGTGTCCCCTGCCTCCTGTTACCATCCAGCCTAGACGCATAGTTCGGGACCCCCTACCCGAGATCCGCCGGTTTTGACACCGACATACCTACTCGAGGACGAGCATGAATTAAGCTTGGGGATGCTTGATACGTCTCCAACGTATCTATAATTTTTGGTTGCTCCATGCTATATTATCTACTGTTTTGGACATTATTGGGCTTTATTATCCACTTTTATATTATTTTTGGGACTAACCTATTAACCGGAGGCCCAACCCAGAATTGATGTTTTTTGACTATTTTAGGGTTTCGAAGAAAAGGAATATCAAACAGAGTCCAAACGGAATGAAACCTTCGGGAACGTGATTTTTGGAACGAACAAGATCCAGGAGACTTGGACCCTACGTCAAGCAACCAACAGGGAGGCCACCAGGTAGGGGGCGCCTACCCCCCCCCCCCCCCCCCCCCACCCCCCCCCAGGTGCGCCCTCCACCCTCGTGGGCCCCCTGTTGCTCCACTGACGTACTTCTTCCTCCTATATATACCTACGTACCCCCAAATGATCAGATACGGAGCCAAAACCCTAATTTCGCCGAGGTAACTTTATGTATCCACGAGATCCCTCTACATCATGTCATCTTGCTTAAAACTGTTCCTCTGTTCTCTTGAACTTAATACACTAGATGCATGCTGGATAGCGGTCGATGTGTGGAGTAATAGTAGTAGATGCAGGTAGGAGTCGGACTACTTGTCTAGGACGTGATGCCTATATACATGATCATACCTAGATATTCTCATAACTATGCTCAATTCTGTCAATTTCTCAACAATAATTTGTTCACCCACCATAAAATACTTGCTCTTGAGAGAAGCCACTAGTGAAACCTATGGCCCCGGGTCTATCTTCCATCATATTAATCTTCCAACACTTAGTTATTTTCATTGCCTTTTATTTTACTTTGCATCTTTATCATAAAAATGCCAAAAATATTATCTTATCATATCTATCAGATCTCACGCTCGTAAGTGACCGTGTAGGGATTGACAACCCCTTATCGCGTTGGTTGCGGGATTTTATTTGTTTTGTGTAGGTGCGAGGGACTCGCGCGTAGCCTCCTACTGGATTGATACCTTGGTTCTCAAAAACTGAGGGAAATACTTACGCTACTTTGCTGCATCACCCTTTCCTCTTCAAGGGAAATCCAACGCAGTGCTCAAGAGGTAGCACCAGACCCCTCCCAATGAATAGGATCCCGTTTCGACCGTAGGCAGTCAAAAACAAGGTTGTTTCCTCCGTTTTGGCTGTTTCATCCAAGCCGGTTGGCTCCCGTTGAACAGGACGCATTCTGACCCAGTCGGTTGCCTCCTGATGAACACAATGATGTTTCTCCGTTTTGACCCAGCCGGTTGGCTGTCGATGAACAGGACGCCGCCGTTGTATGCGTTCGAGACCATGCACATATGTACGTACATGGACGTGTTTTTTGCAGCGTGGTTGTCGTATGTGTATATGATTTAGACGGGACTGGCTAAACTGATACCCGCTCCTTACTCGGCCATGTTTCATCATGGCAGATAGATCGATCGATCGTTATGTACGTACATGTCTGTGACTAGACAGAACAAAGGTACGTAGGCTTCGACCGGGTGGGTCCCAGCTGTCAGGGAGGATAAGGATGCACTTTCTTGCATGTGAAGATATAGCTGGAGGGTCCCAGCTATCAAGGGGAGGAATCTTTTTTAATGTAATAATGACACACTTTCTTGCGTCTGAAGATGTAGCTGGTGGATCCAGCTGTCAGCCTCACCACATACAGTCCTCTTTTGGTGGCTGTTGTCTGTTGGCCATGTTAACCACACTGCACCAAGAGCACCAATGTGGTGGACGACGGGGAGGCCTAGGAAGGGATCGACTCGGAGCCGAGGAAGACACGAAAGTGGTTTCCCATGCGGAAGGGAGTAAGAGGGTTGACTGGTTCGGAGGCGGTTTGAGGCTCTCCTCATTGGAAAATAATAGGGGTGTGGGTGAGTAAAGGTAAGGCCTAGACGACGGTGGGAGTAGGGTCGGGCGGTGAGGCCTACGCAACAGCACAGCCGACCACTGGAGGCAGGAGCAGGCAGTACGACCGACACTAGTTTGGGTGGCTAGAGCAACAAGATCAGAGGTTGAAGAAGCAGCACGGCGGTTGGATTAACATCAATTGGTCACTACTGCTAGAATCATTTGTTGACTAAGTTGACAAAGCCCTATGTACACGTCAACTTGGTAGGCCCTTGAGTCAGCCTCCAAATCTAGTGGGTCCCAGCTAGCAGCAGGAGGAACCATTTTTCTTGTGCGTAATAAGGAGGCAGTTCCTTGCAAGTGAAGATGTAGCTGATGGGTCTCAGCTGTCAGGGGGAGGAAACCTTTTTCTGCATAATAAGGAGGCACTTGCTTGCGTGCGGAGATGTAGCTGGTGGGTCCAGCTTGTCAGTGTGAGGAATCAATTTTTTCGCATAATAAGGAGGCACTTGCTTGCGTGCGGCCATGGACCATGTGGGTATCTACGGCCAGCCGCTCCACGTACATCCCTCTTCCAATGGTTGTCGTTTGTTGACTACGTTGACCACGCCACACCGGGATCACCAACGCGGTGGACGATGGCAAGGCCTAGGAATGGAACGACCCAGAGCCAGCAAAGATTTGGCGGTGGTTGCCCACGCGGAGGGGAGTATGTGGGTTTACTGGTTCTACTACTGTCGCCGGAGAATAACAGGAGGTGTGGGTGAGTAGAGGAATGGCCTGGCCAGTGATGGGAGTAGGGTGGGCTGTGAGGCCTGCACGACAGCACAGCCGGCCACGGAAGGTGGGAGCAGGCGGTCCCGCCGGTGCTGGTTTGGGCGGCTGGAGCAAGAAGATCAGAGATTGAAGAAGCAGCACAATTGTTGGATTAATATCCCACGGTCACCGCTGCTAGAATCGTTTGTGGACTATGTTGACAATACCTTGTGTACACATCAATCTAATAGGCCCATAAGTCAGCCTCCAAATCTGTCGCAAACAGCCCGAAATTTCTAGCCAGATTCAAATTAATTTAAAAATTAAGCATACCTTAATTTAAAATCCAATGAAATTTTACCCGCACAAAAAGCAATGAAATTTAAAATATCAAAATCCAAAAGAAAAAAGTAATTTGAAACTAATTTCCTGTTTGATGTATTTTTTTGAATTTACATCCCATTTTCTTTTTTGAATATATAGCCCATTTTTTGGGCAAGCCGAATGCACCCCTCCTCGTCTTGAAAGATTTTCGGCCAAGCAGGGAGGAGAAAAGCAAGTAGGCCTCCGTTGGGTATTCTACAAAAAACAAAAAAGTTGGGCTAGCCATTTTCAGAAAGAAAAAAACAACTAGGTTGGTCACGTGGTAAACATATGAAATAAAAGCATGGGCTAGATGTGCCACATCCCCCGCACAACCCAGTTGATACCCTGCTCCATCCCAAAAACAAAAAAATACTACACGAGCTGCTGAGTCCCTGATGTCAACCGCTCCTTGTGCAGCTATCTCACTTATATATTGACTATGGTGTGCGACAAAGATGTCAGGAAACCATCAGGAGGAAGCATTTTTTCTTGAAATAAAGGAGGCACTTGCTTGTGTACTGCCATGACCCTGGCGGATCCCTACTATCATCCTCTCCACGTATAGTCATCTCCTAATTCCTCTCGGTTCATGTTGACAATGCCAGAGGGCGGCGTCACAGTGAGCTGTCCCCCACAAGTATAGGGAATCAACTGTAGCTTCTACAATAAATAAGAGTGTCAAACCTAACGCGGAGCTAAAGGTAGGATGTCGGCATTCTGGGAACGGGGGTCCCCAGACTTGCCTGCCTGCGGCCTGCGGCGTGGCTCAAAGGGGGGCCCAGCGCGGCCCATCTTCACCAACACAAACCCAAGACCCTCGCGAGGGGCCAAGCCTCGCGGGGTGGATGACGCGGAGCTTCCTCAGGCACGGCCTCGTCAGGCTGGCTCACGAGGAGGCGGAGAGATCAAGGCGGGGTACCTCACGAGGTGCCCATGACGCAAGCCATGACGACCGAGGGCGCCAGGCGAGTGCCAGCCCGCGCAGTGTCCTCCTTCCCTCTTTGGTGCAAGGGGGGCAAGCGCAGCCGCAGAGTACCGAGGCATCAGGCAAATGTTGACATTTCGGTGCAACGAGACCAAGACCAGGAGGACTATGAGATGGAGGTCACCGTGGAGCCCAAGACGGCATCATCACCAGAGCTTTACGCAGGCGAAGACTACTTTTGTCAGGGTAGCTTGTACTAGCTGTCCCCCTTCAAATTAGCCCGCCATTGTTGGCTCCCTTCCCGCTCGATATTTGGGAAGAGGACCAGGGCCTCTATAAATAGGATCAGCCACCCGCAAGACACACGGACGACGGAGGAAGAACGAAGGGGAGAGTTTTTGGAAGGATAGAGAAGATCAGAGAGAGAGAGAGAAAGGTGACTGAGCTCCTCCCAGTAGTTCATCGTCCCAGCCAAGAACAGACCCTCGCGAGGCTGTTCTTCCTTGTATTGTTCATCATCATCAGCTCAAGAGGCAATCCACCACACCACACACTGGAGTAGGGTATTACACCACAACGGTGGCCCGAACCGGTATAAACCCTGAGTCTCTTGTGTCGTTCTTTCCTTAGTTTAGATCCTAGCAAGGCGGAGGGGTGCAAGAAGGTAGGAGGCGAAATCTCCGCGCGCACCCCAGTGTTCGAACCTCAAGGGTCTGCCGGAACCCGAAATCCGACATAGGATTTATATTCCCTTCAAGTTCTATCGACCACCAATACAACTCTATGCACACTTTATGTTCGCTTTACCTAGAACAAGTATAAAACTATTTTGTAGGTGATAGGATAGGTTTGCAAGAATAAAACTAGATATACTTAGCGAGAAGAAAACTGCGAGTAATTTGCAAGATAATAATAGTTAGTTGTTTAGTAGAAAGATTTCCATAACACAAGAGAAGTATTTTGTCCCTAGGCAATCGATAACTAGACCGGTAATCATCATTGCAATTTTATGTGAGGGGGAGGCATGAGCTAACATAATTTCTGTACTTGGATCATATGCTCTCACTACAAAAAAATGACACATCCGTGACATTTTGGGCCGAATGAAAATTTTTCTGTCATACTTATGACACTTCTACGACAATAATTGTGACAAACCACGGTATCATCATAGATGTGGTGGGGTCCTACTTCTATGACAAAAAATCATGATAGAAAACGGGCTTTTTGTCCTGGGCGGGACGGAGACGCAGCTGCATGACATGCTTTGGGCCATCCATGACGGAAAAACCCGTGGTAGAAGCGAGGGCGAGGAAAATATCGGGGTGTTCCCGGTTATGGTGGGTGGTCGGGGCCGAGCGACGCGCGTTACTCTCGTACACGCACGCGCGTGGGTGCGAGGCGTTGGGATCTAACTGAACCCGAGTGAGGCATTGGGATCTAACTGAACTTGAGCGATTGCACTGCAAGCTACGCGTTACTGAACCCGAGCGATCGATCGATGGCTGTTAACTGAACCCGATCGAGCAATTCCTTCGCTACTGCTGCTAACTGAAGCCGATCGATGCTGCCTCTGGATGAAGAGTGAGCGTTGTTGGGGGGTTTGGATGAACAGTACCCGGTGGGGGTGGATGAACAAGACCCCGTGGTGTTGCCTCTAGCTGAACAGGACCCCGATCGATCGAGCCGGTTGGGGCTAGATGAACACGACCCCGTGGAGGGTTGGATGAACAGGACCACCCCGTGGAGGGCAGGACGAACAGTAGACGGTGGAGGGCTGGATGAACAGCAGCCCATGGAGGGGTGGTTGAATAGGAGCCCGTGGAGAGGGCTGGTTGAACAGTAGCCGGTGGAGTAGCGCGCGGTGGAGGCTGGATGAACAGGAGCCCGTGGATGAACAGTCGTAGGTGGAGGCTGGAGGAGGTCGACGGTGGATGAACAGTAGCCCGTGGAGGCTGGAGGGGGTCGACAGTGGAGATGAACAGTATCCCGTGGAGTCCTGTTTTGCGGTACGCCACACCCCTCCCATGAACAGGACCCCCGTTTCGACCGTAGCACTCCAACACAAGTCCGTTTCCTCCGTTTTGCGGTACGCCGCACCCCTCCCGATCAACAGGACCGCCGTTTCGACCGTAGGAGGTCCATTTCCTCCGTTTTGCGGTATGCCAGACCCCTCCCGATGAACAGGACCCCGTTTTGACCGTGGCCGGTCGAACACAAGGTCGTTTTCTCCGTTCTGCGATACGTCAGCCCTCGTTTCCATCGGCTGTTCCGTCCAAGCCCTCCCGATGAACACGATGACGCATTTCATTTCGCCCAGCCGGTTGGCTCCCCATGAACACGACGACGACGTTGTTTCTCTGTTCTGACCCAGCCATGTACACGAGCCCTGGCCGTATGTATGCGCGAGTAGGCATTCGAGACCCTGCCTGTATGTACGTACGTGGCCGTATTTTCTTTCTTGCATACTGGCCATTGTACGTACGTGTACATGCTACGTGCGCGCCTCTACTACGACACGTGCGCGCCTCTACATCGACCATTATGTACGTACACGTTTGCGACCAGAATGACAACGCTACGTACGCTTCGACCAGGTGGGTCCCGACTGGCAGGCACTTCCTTGCGTGCGAAGATGTAGCTGGTGGGTCCCAGTAGTCAGGGGCGAATCATTTTTTTTGCCCAGACGCACTTCCTTGCATGCAAAGATGTAGCTGGTGGGTCCCAGCAGTCAGGGGGAAACCTTTTTTCGCGAAATACGGTGGCCCATTTGGTGGGTCCCCGCTGTCAGGTGGAGGAATAATTATTTTGCGCATAATAAGGACGCACTTCCTTACTGCAGCCATGGACCTAGCTGTCAGCCTCTCCACGTACAATCCACGTCCAATGGAAGTCATTCCTTGACCACGTTGACCACGCCGCACCAAGAGCACCAGGGCGGTGGACGACAGCGAGGCCTAGGAAGGGGACGACGCGGAGTCGGGGAAGACGCGGCAATGGAAGCCCGCGCGGAGAGGAGTATGAGGGTTCACTGGTTCGGCTGCGGTGTGAGGCTGCCATCGCCGCAAGGCCTGGCCAACGGTGGGAATAGTAGGGGGCGATGAGGCCTCCGCGGCAGCATAGCCGGCCACGGGAGGCAGGAGCATGCGGCACGACCGGTGCTGCTTTGGGCGGCTGGAGCTCGAAGACCAGAGGTTGAAGAAGCACTACGGCCGTTGGATGGATATCGTACGGTCACTGGAGCTAGAATCATTCATATTGACTATGTTGACAAAGCACTCTGTCCCCGTCAACTTAGTAGGCCCACAAGTTAGCCTCCCACCAAGGTGGGTCCCGACCAGCAGGGGGAGTATTCATTTTTTTGTGTGTAACAAGGAGGCACTTCCGGTGGGTCCGAGCTGACAGCGGGGGGAACATTTTTTCGCGCAATACGGTGGCCCGTCCGGTGGGTCCCTGCTGTCAGGTGGAGGAATCATTATTTTCCGTGTAATAAGGAGGCACTTCCTTGCTGCCGTCGTGGACCCAGCTATCAGCCTGTCCATGTACAGTCCATGTGTAATGGAAGTCGTTCCTTGACCACATTGACCACGCCACGCCGAGAGCACCAGGGTGGTGGACAACGGCGAGGCCTATGAAGGGGACGACACGGAGCCGGGGAAGACGCGGCAGTGGAAGCCCATGCGGAGAGGAGTATGAGGGTTCACTGGTTCGGCTGCGGTATGAGGCTGTCGTCGCCGCAGAATAACAGGGGGTGTGGGTGAGTAGAGGGATGGCCTGACCAACGGTGGGAGTAGTAGGGGCGGTGAGGCCTCCGCGGCATCACAGCCGGCCACGGGAAGCAGGAGCACGCGACACGACCGGCGCTGCTTTGGGCGGCTGGAGCAAGAAGACCAGAGGTTGAAGAAGCACTACAGCCGTTGGATGGACATTGTATGGTCACTGCAGCTAGAATCATTTATATTGACTAATTTGACAAAGCCCTTGGTACGCGTCAACTTAGTAGGCCCATTGGTCAGCCTCCGAAATGGTGCACCAGATGTCAGGGGGAGGAATCATTTTTTGGGCGGCGGAAGCAAGAATATCCGAGATTGAAGAAGAAGCACGACATCCATTGGATGGACATCCAACGGCCACAGCTGCCAAAACCGTGTGTTGTTGACAAAGCCTTGCATATGCGTCAACTTAGTTTTTTTAGGGGACTTTAGGCGTCAACTTAGAAGGCCCACAAGTCTGTGGCAGAGACATATAGCCCATTTGCGATTTGTAAGAATGTACAAGCCATTTTCTAGCTAGGACAACGATTAATAATTTCAACCAACCACTCAAAATAGAATTCAAAAAATTTCTCGCATTTTTATGGGATCCGAAATATTTTTATCCGAAATTTCTAGTAAGGTTAAATATAATTTCAAAATAAAGTTGTATTACGTTAAAATCCAACAAATATTGCGCGCGCAGCAAGTAATGAAATTAAAACTTTCAAATTCCAAAAATAATATATATTTTAAACTAATTACGCGTTTGGTGCATTTTTTTATAGTTACTGCCTAGTTATTATAATTACATCCCATTTATAATTTCTTAAAGTCCATTTTCTTGTTAAGCCTAATGCATACCTCCTAGGAAAGTTTGCAGCCCAGCGGGGCGGAGAATAACAAGTTGACCCGCATATTGTGTACAATTGTCGGCCCAGTTGCATTGCTGATGCTGAAAAAAGGCCTATCTAGTACAGTACAACCTAACATGGCTACTCAGCCCACATTCAGCGACGCCGGAAAGGCCCAAACAAGGCTTTTGTACAACTTTTTGAAGTCACTGAGCTCAATTAATAACTTAAGAAAAAATTTATATTACAATGGAACCTAATTAAAAGCTGTCACGAGCAAAGAAATAATTCAACGGGTCCCACTTGTGCATGTGTGTGTGTGAGAGAGAGAGAGAGATCTATCGGTCGATGCTCGTAAATACATCTTTCGGCCATATGCATTGCTGATGCTAAGTAAAAACTTATATAGTTGACACAATCATATAAAACATCATAGCACACTGAACTTGCATACAAAAATTTCACGCAGGCGGCACAATCAGGATGGAAGCAGTGGATCGCTACGGGTAGGGCTATGTTGAAACCAACGAACTCGTACATAACGGTTCATCCGTTGAATGTTGTGCAAAGAAAACAGACAGACAACACAATAAGTTCTGCTAGCACATTAAGTTGACGTACAGCCCTTTCCAAAAAAAGTTCAGTTACAAAATTAGAACAGGTCACAATCAAATGTACTGGCACATCAGTGCTTCACACCCATAGCTCGGATTTAACAAGTATCTGACAAGATTCAGTTGTTACCTCAAATTGGAGCACATCCAGGCAGCCAGCCCTGCCTCTTCTCCCAAAGAAGCAGTGGCCTCCCCCTCGCGATGGAGTAGGCCATGTGCCATCCATCGTTCCGAGCAACACGGGGAAAGTCTAATGTTGACTCCTGTAATGGACATCGTCAACGGACCCTGGCACCAGCGGGGGTGGCAGGACTTCGATTGATGGATTGACCACTTCTTTGACATGCATGAACACTCGATACAGGTACATCCCTAACGTGGTCCGCGGCGGCCTTGGTGGTGACGAATAGTACAACCCCGGTTCCTGCATCGGTATCTCAACACCAATCACCTTCGGTATGGTGGATGGCTTCTTCATCCATGCCATAACTGTCAGAGCCCAGCTGTCTGGAGGAACAAACATACTTACGAGCTCACCTCCAAGGTCGTTGATAAGCTCATTCATGGACTCGCTATTCCAAGCACGTCGAGGCATGCCATGGAAGGTAAGCTTTGTTAAAAACTCAAGCTCAGAGGGCACCGAGCCCCATCCTGGGTGCCACCAATCAAAGCTCACCAGCACGCCATCGCAGAACAAACTCCGGGAAGATTCAAACACACGACTGCAGTCAAAAGTTGTCCGGAACCTGACGAAGAAATCAGTCGGTGGCAGACAGACTTCGACGAGCAAGTCACTTATTTGGATGTCGTGTGCAATGCCAAGAGCTTTGACAAGGTCGTCCAGCAAGATGGGAGGCTAGTCACCGTTGATGGTTACCATCAGCACTTTGCCGGCAAACTGGTCGTCAAGTGCCGCCATGCCACTGTTGAGCGACAGCACGCAGTGACCGAAGGCAGGACGGACCTCGGGATCTCCGGCTCAGAGATCCGTGTTGACCGGCGACATGATACTGAGCTTGAGTACAGGGAGTACATGAGGGGAATTTTTGGGAACTGGAGTAGGAATCGAGATTCCAGAGGTGGGGGAGGGGCGGGAGATTGGGGATTAAAAGGTAGCTTGAATTTCGAACACGCGCCAATATGCTCTCAGCGCGCAAGTGCACGAAAACACCGGTGGCGCCCACATGTCGGCCTAAGAATCCTTATTCTTTATTTTTTGGAGAGCCTGGCCTTTTTTTGAGGATCTTTTGAGAGCCCAGCCTGAGAGTCATAATTGACATGTTTGGCATTGCGTTACTACTCGGCCCATATTCAACGACACCTCACTGGCCCAAACAAGTGTACATCATCGAAAAGACACTGAGCTCAAATTATATAACTTGAAAAAAGGAGATACACTCTGAACACTGGAGAATGGTGATGCCCTCATTTAGCCCACCAGTAGTTCGAGACAATAAACAGTTCTAAACAATGATATATACAACATTCAAACACTGACTAGTGACTACTACTGACATAAACAGCAAGACATGATAGTTCATAAGAAGTCTTGCTACACCACCAAAATGCACCCATCTGTAGCGCTCGGACTCTCGTGATCCAGACGAGAATGACATTCTAAACAGAGGAAACTATTACATAGTAAGAGTGACATAGACGAGGATCACCAAATGACAAGGAATATGCATAACAAAAGAAAGAACTACCCATCCAGAACAAGCAGCAAAGACAACACAGTCATTCAAAGAGATGATCCAACACCATCATAATTTGCAGCCCCGCTTCAGCGACCAATGATCCAGAGACACCAGTACTCCACCCTTTCGACGCCACAACCCAATTACCTATCAACCTGAAGGGTTGAACCACATCACTGCCTATCGTAATTGAGACATCCAAGGATCAAAGTTAATCCGGATGCCTTTGTCATTCTCACCTTCTTTTGGCTACAGGCTGTATCATTGACAATCAGGGGAGTTTGCTCCCGAACTCCTAGGGCTCACCGTGTAGACATAGTTTTCCATAGCAAACAGAGCCTCTCTGCCATCAAGGTCCTTGCCAACGGTGATCTCCTGGTTAATCGGATAATTGAGTCTGAGAAACAGAGAGTGTGAACCAAGGTTGTTTACCCGCCTCCAACTAAAAAATCATGAAGGCCCTAACAAGCTGGTATCTTGCTCATAGACGTAACAACCACTGTCCGGATACTCACGTATTTCACGGTGCTTGTATACAGTGGGGTTTTTGCAATATAACTTTTCTGGCTCATGCGTCCGAATGATCATCAGTCTTCTGTCGTCGTCTGATCGAGCGAGGAACCAGTTGTGCTTCCATGTTTTTGGCAAAGGCGGTGTGATTACAAAGGGCGGTAACTATAGGGACACTGCATCATATCAAAAAGGACAGACATTGTTAATGTAAGATCAGCATTGTTCAGAGTATGAGTAGGATAATGCAAGAAACAGCATTGATATGTCCATGTTGGAACTGGGAGGAAAATACAGGGAAATGTATACTAGGTTCGAAAATATAGAAGTGCCATGCATGGTTATACTCATGTTATCTCGCAATCGATTCTTCACAGGAAACTACCATGTCATGCATGTTATGGAATCATGTTATGTCCTCACAAACAAATTCTTCAAGGTAACTAACAGACCATGCATTGTTATATACTCGTGTTCTATGGGCAAAAAAATTTGTGAGGATATTATTCTAGCCATTGATTGCTGAAGGGCGAATATAGGTATGTACACATGGTAAGCATTACATGATTTCACTACTTCCAAATATAGAGTTCTCCATATGCACATTTACTTCCCTAATTTATGGTTAGATGAAACCAACAGTGTGTTGCATGTTTCTACATCATGGAAATGAGGAAACCAACATGGCCATTGATACACACTCATATTCAGTAGTAGTATATAGATTGCTGTAAAATAAGGAGAATATCCATATATTCCTAACCATTTGATTATTCGGGGGTACAAATTGGCTGTAATGACATGATCACAATCGCATGAATTAACTCATTGCAAATATAGATGACTTCTGGCATCTCTAATACATTGCCATAGTTCTACTCAAATTCTGCTCAAACAGGGATATGCCAATCATCACAAAAAGTTCAAACAGTGTCATGGCGTCATCATTAACATGAGAAGGAAACAACTTACACGCGTCGTCCCAGCAATACGTGGTGCCATCTGCTTTGTCGATCGCGTAGATGATGCCATTTTGTTCAATAGGATCACAGAAGTGTGTACCCGCTTTGACGATGATCCACTGTGAGTTGAGTTGTCTCTAGCTAAAGACGGAACTGGCGTAAAGATAGGCGAGTCCGCGGTCGAACCAGGAAATTAGCTTGAAGTCTGCGTAATTCGCATGTCGTGTGGGCACTTGGCAGATTACAATCTTCTGCAAAACAAGGTCCGTCCAACTGACCTGGTAATCTAGATGACTAGGACCGCGATGGTAAAACTCTATATAATCCAACGGAGGAAGGATAATCTCATGGGAGGTCTGGAAGTTCATGAGCACCAACTTTTTACCGTGTTCTCTGAAGGCAGTCATCCAGTGGTTGTTCATGCCGACCCAGTACATACCTCCCAAGAAGTTTTGGGCGATGGTGATCGGATCGAAGTCAAGGGAAATGATGTACGGCGACCCACTACATACCTGCAAAGAAGTTTCGGCTAATGGAGATTGGATTGAAGTCGAGGGGCATCATGTACGCCTCTGTATCATGGTGAGCCAATCTCGCAAGACTAGATAGCAGCAAGCAGGGTGTCTTCAAAAGAAGAAGAAGAAGAAGAAGAAGAAGGAGAAGTCTTTGGTTATCTTTGGTTATCTATAATTTTTTATTGCTCCATGCTATATTATCTACTGTTTTAGACATTATTGGGCTTTATTATCCACTTTTATATTATTTTTGGGACTAACCTATTAACCGGAGGCCCAGCCCAGAATTGCTGGGTTTTTTTTCCTGTTTTAGGGTTTCGAAGAAAAGGAATATCAAACGGAGTCCAAACGGAATGAAACCTTCGGAAACGTGATTTTCTCATCAGATAAGATCCAGGAGACTTGGACCCACCGTCAAGAAAGTCACGAGGTGGTCACGAGGGTAGGGCACCCCCCTAGGGTGCGCCCCCTGCCTCGTGGGCCCCTCGAAGCTCCACCGACGTACTTCTTCCTCCTATATATATCCACGTACCCCCAAACGATCGGGGACGGAGCCAAAAACCTAATTCCACTGCCGCAACTTTCTGTATCCACGACATCCCATCTTGGGGCCTGTTCCGGAGCTCCGCCGGAGGAGGCATCGATCACGAAGGGGTTCTACATCATCATCCAAGCCCCTCCAATGAAGTGTGAGTAGTTTACTTCAGACCTACGGGTCCATAGCTAGTAGCTAGATGGCTTCTTCTCTCTTTTTGGATCTCAATACAATGTTCTCCCCCTCTCGTGGAGATCTATTCGATGTAATCTTCTTTTTGCGGTGTGTTTGTTGAGACCGATGAATTGTGGGTTTATGATCAAGTCTATCTATGAATAATATTTGAATCTTCTCTGAATTCTTTTATGTATGATTGGTTATCTTTGCAAGTCTCTTCGAATTATCAGTTTGGTTTAGCCTACTAGATTGGTTGTTCTTGCCATGGGAGAAGTGCTTAGCTTTGGGTTCGATCTTGCGGTGTCCTTTCCCAGTGACAGAAGGGGCAGCAAGGCACGTATTGTATCATTGCCATCGAGGATAACGAGATGGTTTTTTTATCATATTACATGAAACTATCCCTCTACATCATGTCATCTTGCTTAAGGCGTTACTCTGTTTTTAACTTGATACTCTAGATGCATGCTGGATAGCGGTCGATGAGTGGAGTAATAGTAGTAGATGCAGAATCGTTTCGGTCTACTTGTCTCGGACGTGATGCCTATATACATGATCATACCTAGATATTCTCATAACTATGCTAAATTCTATCAATTGCTCAACAGTAATTAGTTCACCCACCATAGAATACTTATGCTCTTGAGAGAAGCCACTAGTGAAACCTATGGCCCCCGGGTATCTTTCTCATCATATCAATCTCCATCACTTTATTATTGCTTTCTTTTACTTTGCTTTTACTTTATTTAGTTTGCATCTCTATACCAAAAATACCAAAAAAAATTATTTATCATCTCTATCAGATCTCACTTTCGTAAGTAACCATGAAGGGATTGACAACCCCTAAGCGTGTTGGTTGCGTTGAGCTATTGTTTTTGTGTAGGTACGAGGGACTCGAGCGTAGCCTCCTACTGGATTGATACCTTGGTTCTCAAAAACTGAGGGAAATACTTACGCTACTTTGATGCATCATCCCTTCCTCTTCGGGGAAATCCAACGCAGTGCTCAAGAGGTAGCAAGAAGAATTTCTGGCGCCGTTGCCGGGGAGTCTGCGCAAAAGTCAACATACCAAGTACCCATCACAATCCCTATCTCCCGCATTACATTATTTTCCATTTGCCTCTCGTTTTCCTCTCCCCCACTTCACCCTTGCTGTTTTATTCGCCATCTCTCTATCTACCCTCCCTCTCTATTTGCCTCTTTTGCCTGTTTGCTCGTGTGTTGGATTGATTGTTTGTCGCGATGGCTCAAGATAATACTAAATTGTGTGACTTCACCAATACCAATAATAATGATTTCCTTAGCACTTCGATTGCTCCTTTACCGATGTTGAATCTTGCGAAATTAATACTGCTTTGTTGAATCTTTTCATGAAAGATCCGTTCTCCAGCCTTCCTAGTGAAGATGCCGCTACACATCTTAATAGCTTCGTTGATTTGTGTGACATGCAAAAGAAAAAAGATGTCAATAATGATATTGTTAAATTGAAGCTATTTCCTTTTTCGCTTAGAGATCGTGCTAAAGCTTGGTTTTCGTCTTTGCCTAAAAATAGTATTGATTCATGAAACAAGTGCAAAGATGCTTTTATCGCTAAGTATTTTCCTCCCGCTAAGATCATCTCTCTTAGAAACGATATTATGAATTTTAAACAACTTGATCATGAACATGTTGCACAAGTTTGGGAGAGAATGAAATTAATGATACGTAATTGCCCTACTCATGGTTTGAATTTGTGGATGATTATACAAAAAAATTATGCCGGATTGAATTTTGCTTCTAGAAATCTTTTAGATTTGGCCGCGGGAGGCACTTTTATGGAAATCACTTTAGGAGAAGCTACTAAACTCCTAGATAATATTATGGTTAACTATTCTCAATGGCATACTGAAAGATCTAATAAAAAGGTGCATGCGACAGAAGAAATTAATGTTTTGAGTGGAAAGATGTGTCGGATTTCGGGTTCCGGCAGACCCTTAAGGTTCGAACTCTGGGGTGCGCACGGAGATCTTTCCCCTACCGACTCGCGCTTCTATGGCTCGCAAGAAATCTAGGCTGGAAAGAAGAACACACAAAGGACACGAGGTTTATACTGGTTCGGGCCACCGATGTGGTGTAATACCCTACTCCAGTGTGTGGTGTGGTGGATTGCCTCAGGGGCTGATGATGAACAATACAGGGGGAAGAACGGACTCGCGAGAGGTGTTCTTGAGCTAGTGCATTGTGTTGTACTTGGTCCGGATCTCTCTTTCTCTTCTCTCTTTCTTTCTCTCTCTTTTCCCTCTTCTTTTTTCCCCTCCCCTCTTCTCTCTTCGGGGGCTAGTCCTATTTATAGAGGCCCTGGTCCTCTTCCCAAATAATGAGCGGGAAGGGTGCCAACAATTGGCCATTTTGAAGGGGAACATCTAGTACAAGTTATCCTGACCAAAGGTGGTCTTCGGCTACCAAAAGCACTGGTGATGACGCCGTCTTGGGCTCCACAGTGACCTCCATCCTGCCGCTCTGCTGGTCTTGGTCTCGTTGCACCGGAATGGTAACCTTTGCCCGATGCCTTGGCTTGTGCTTGCTCCCTTTACACCGAAGGGGAAACAAGGACACTGCACAGGCCGGCGCCCGCCTAATCTCGATCGTCATGGCTTGCGTCACGGGCTCCTCGCAAGGCACCCCTGCCTTGATCTCTCCGCCTCCTCGCGAGCCTGCCTGATGAGGCTGCTCCTGAGGAAGCCTCCTGTCGTCCGCCCCGCAAGGCTTGGCCCCTTGCAAGGGTCTTGAGCTTGAGCTGATGAAGCTGGGCCACAGTGGGCCCCCACTCGAGCCACGCCGCAGGCCGCAGGCAGGCAAGTCTGGGGACCCCCGTTCCCAGAACGCCGACAGTAGCCCCCGAGCCCAAGGTGCGCCCGGGCTTGGCTTAGCAGAGAAGCGAAGGGGCAAGCGCGAAGGGCCGCGGGCCCCAATAGCCTGCGGCCTTGGGCGCCGCGTGGCGATTGATTGGACGTGGGCGTCTGTGCTTCCCCATGATGCATCGGCAACCGTCCATCTGACAAAGAGGTGCCCGGGCCAGGCTTACTTGCTTTGTTCTTGTTCGCCTTGCCCCAGATCCCCTTTCTCGCTCTTCTCCTTCTTGCTCCCGAAATCCTCCAGATCTGTCTCAATCCTTCCCATCCAGCACGCCATGGCGCCTTGCAAGTCCCCAACCGAGGCCTGGTACTCACCGGCTCTGGATCCCCCGAACTTGTTGGAGAAGAACCTTGCCCTCACGCGCCTGATGACGGTCGCGCAGGGCAGCAAGGGGGCCGACTGTGCTCAAGACCGGCTCCGACCAGCCTGAGGGCAAGGGGAGCACCTTCTATCCGTTCTTTGTGAGCGCCATCATCGCCGGTGTGGTGCCTCCTTTCTCCGAGTTCTTCTTTGCTGTTCTCCGCCAATACAACTTGCAAGCTGTGCATCTCCACCCCAACTCTGTTCTTCTCCTGGCGATTTTCGCTTACTATTGCGAGGCTCACTTTGGGGTGAAGCCCTCGGTGGCCTTGTTGCGCCAATATTTTTCCCTCCGGGTTTCTCGTGCCCATGTCTCCGCATGCGCGAGCTTTATCGCATACTCCAACTCCAATGCTATCTCGAAGCCTGGGAAGAGAATCGAAGGCTTCCGGAGCAAGTGGGTCATGGTGGACGTCGGGCGCCTCCACCCCCGACTGGTGTTGCCTACGGGGCAGCCCAAGGCCGTTGACGCGTGGTCCCGCACGGAGCTCGTCGACCCCCGTGGGAAGGCGGTGCTAAAGAGGATGAACGCGGACCTGAGGCCAGGAAACTTGGGGCGGCGAAGCTGACCGGGGCTACACTCCTGAGGGAGTTCTTGGAGCACCGGGTGGCTCCACTCCAGGAGCACTCGCTCCCATTGTGGAGGCTTGGGGAAGCGGACGCTGCCCTGCGCCTAAGCTCAGAGGCCCTGACCGACGAGGATCTGGTCACGGCCCTCCACTCCTTGGTTGGGGGAGACGTGGCGAGCCCAGTGGGCGCCCCCGTCCCCCTGTTCCTTCGTGACGATTGGGAGCAGGTGGTGAACTCCATGCCCACCTTCAATGGTGAGGGGCTGGTGCCCGCGGAAGCTCCCGAGGATCTGGCAGCGCTGGCGATGGTGGACGTGTCCTCCGGCAGCTCCAGCGGGAGTGAGAGGGAAGAAGAGGCGGAGGAGGAAGAGTCTGACTCTGAGGCGACTGGCGAGGAGTCAGGGGAGTCCTTCCCTCGGCGCAGGTCCCGGGCCCTTCGCTCCATGCCGGACGATGACGAGGCTGGCGCCAGGCGAGGAGGGGAAGACTCTCCCTTGGTCACAAGGAAGGGCAGGTCGGGGCCGGTTCTCCCAGGGTCTGCTCTAGTCCCCGGGCGGTCTGAGGCCAGCTCCAGCCCTCCTGACATGCCTTCTGCTTTCGGGCCTCCCAAGGCTGATCCCAGCTGCAGGCTCTCGGGCTTCAAGTTTGGCCGGAAGCTGCTTGAGTCCGTGAATGACGACAAGTAAATGCTCGATCCGTGCTTCGCTTGGTTTCTGCCACCGAGGCTTGACGCCTGCATTCTTTTGCCAGGCCGGCACCTGCAGCGAAGAGGTTGAGAGGGGCTTCTACGGCCCTGCTTCGGGCGAGTCCATCTGTCGGGGTGGCGCCTTCATCTGCTGGGGAAGGAGACGGCGAGGCTCGCGCCTCCCCTGCCCCATCGTCTTCGCGAGGCCAACTGGGACACTTCGGCGAGGAGTCAGCCCCCGTGGCCCCGCTGACCCTGGAGGCGGCTGCGCTCGATGCTACAGCCGGGGTAGCCAAGGCCCAGGGGGTTCCTTCCTGCCAAGCTGTGATCACGCTGCCGTCCTCTCCGCCCACTCCACTGGTTCCCGTCTCTTCTGATCCCTCTGCCGTCGTCCTGGACCGGGTCACCAACGAACTGAGCCAGCTGCGGGAGGATCTTCTAAGCGCGGACCCTCGCCTAGTGGCCGGGCGCCTGGAGCTAGCTTCTGGCTGGGCCCGTTCTGCCGCCTCCGTCCGAGCAGCGCTGAGCCAGGCCATGTCGGCCTCCGATGGGGAGAAGCAGGCCGCCAGCCAATCCAAGGCCACTCGCAACGCTGCCCTGGGCGATGCCGTAGCTGCCCAGGGCCGCTGCAAGCCGCTGGAGGTCGAGCTACAAGGCCTATGCGACGAGCTCACCAAGGAGGTCCGCGGCCGCCAGGAGAAGGAGAAGGAGATGAAGGCTCAGGAGGCTGCCATCACGGACCGGGGCGCCAAGCTTGATGACCGCTGCGGCTGGTTTGAGACGCTGGAGTGGTCGCTGAAGGCGGAGAGGACCAAGCTAGATGCCAAGGCAAAGGTGCTGGCCGAGGATCGGGTGGCCTTTGCGCAGCTGGAGAAGAAAGCTCGTGCCGCGCTGAAGATGCTTTACGAGGGCGGCTTGGAGGAGCCATTGGCTGGTGCGGAGGACGGCCCCGCCGAGCTGCTTCCCTTCCTGGTCCGTGCGCTTGAAGATGTGGCAGACGGCCTCGGCCCCACGGCCGAGGCCGAGGCGCGTGCCCTGTCTTCTGCAGCGCTGACGCATGTCCTCAGCCACGTCTACCTGCGCGACCCCAACGTTGACTTCGACAGCCTGATGGAACCCGTGAGCGGTGACCTTGCCGCCGCTGCCGCTGAGGCCATGAAAGGCCGAGCCAAGGCTTTGCTGGGGAGGTTCCGCGCCTTCAGTACCTTGCCCGGGCGCGGTGCTGCCAGCTCCGCAGCCTCAGGAGGCGGAGTCGCCCTGCGTGACTCCACGACAGGCGGCGGTGCCACTGGAGAGTGATCCCTTCGCGGCTTTTGTCATGTTTTTACTCCTACAACATGCACCATGCCTCGCGGAGGCGTTTAAACTTGTGTTTGGCGTCGTGAAACAATCTATGGCTTGTAATATTTGCTTTAAATTCCCTGGAATTTGCATTTTTTTCCCTCCTATTTGCTTGTGCTCTACGTCGGCAGGGCCCGGCCCCGCGCATACCTCAACCGCCGTTAGCCCCGACCAGAAACAAGGACGGGGCTAAGGAGTGAGGGGCTACGTGGCAAGTTAGGCTCCTGAGTCGCGATGCTCAGGAGTCCCCCTTGATGCGCGAGCAACAAGAGGGAAGGGGGGAGCAAAGGAGTGGATTGGTCATTCTGCGTCGGCAGGGCCCGGCCCCGTGCATATCTCAACCGCCGTTAGCCTCGACCAGAAACCAGGACGGGACTAAGGAGTGAGGGGCTACGTGGCAAGTTAGGCTCCTGAGTCGCGATGCTCAGGAGTCCCCCTTGACGTTCAAACGGGTTTTCATACCTTGGCTCTGCTCGGGGAGGGGCGCACGACGACCAGGTCCAAGGGACCTGGCTGGGTGGCGTGCGCTCGGGCATGGCCTGGGCGTAGCCCCCGTGTCCAGCCCCCTCGCGCGGCACTCCCAAGGGGAGGCGTTGCGATGGTTCCAGACACTGAGCTCCGGGCTCCCTGAGGTTAGTACGGCCGTGGGCCGCCCTCGGTTGTTTATCACCAGCGCGGAGCATAGCGCTTCCTTATGTGTACGGGCATAGCTGCTCCTCAGCAGTGTCGTCAGCCAGCGCGGAGCATGGTGCTTCCACTGGTACGTGGGAGGGGGGCTTCCCTCCGGGAGGAGCCCCCGGGGCGTGTACAGCCCCGCCCTGACACGTGGCCGGCACGGTAGGGCTAGGAGAGGTGTATTTGGGCACTCGTGAGCCAGCGCGGGACTCACAAGGCCCTACCTCGAGGCGGGTTGCGCCTGGCTCTGAGCCTTTATCAATGGTGTGTTCCTGCAGGGTGGTTAGAATGCAAATGCTCTATGTCCTCAGGTCCCGGCCCTTGAGCGAGCTCAGCCGCCGCTGGTATGATAGGTCACGATGCCGTGGGTCAAGGATAGGGGGTGAGGGCTGGAGAGCCAGTAGGAGCCCATGAGTCGCGATGCTCAGGTACCCCCCCTTTTAAAGTGCAAGCGCTTTGCATGAGAGCGGTGAAGTCCGCAATAAGCAGTAGATGATGATCATGGGAACCAGATTAAGCGCGGAGGAGCAAATTCATTTCAAGTAGATGCGGGAAAAGCAAACGCTGCTGGGCCAGGCCCGAGCAGCTTGGGGATGATGCAGCCCGAGGGGCGCCCCCAACAAGGTAGGTAAAGAGCGTAAGCAAAATAGATACATGCCGCAGGGACGGACCCACGCGACCTGGGAATGACGCGGCCCTGTGGGCTCTCCCAGCTAAAAATGGAACTTGAAAGATGTCACCTGATGCCGTTGAAGATGAGGTGATGCCGAAGAGGTGGGCGACGCGCGGTGAAGACGTCGACCCTCACGAGCCCCCAGGCCCAGGAGCCTCGGGAGGCTCCGGGGGCACGGTAGGTCTTCGAGGGCCATCTCCACCTCCGCCAGGACCGCATAATGCCTGACCTCCTGAGCCTCCAGAATGCTCCTCAGCAGGCGCTGATGAGCGGTGACCGCGTTCGGCAAGCCGAAAGGCATGCGAACGTAGCTATGAGGTGGACCCACGCAACGCCCCACACGCGAAGGCCAGAGGCGCTCCTGAGACGCGGCTCGGTTGAGCCCTGGCACGTCGATGCAGACACGCAGCCCACCATCCTCACCTGGATGTGGGGCCACAGCGGGCAAGCGGCGACTGCCACGCATGACTCTCCACTCCTGTAGCTCCTGGGTGTTTCCTGCGATGAACTCCTGAGGGTTTGGTCTTCCTTGCCTCGTACCTTCCTGAGGGAAATGTGCCTAGAAGCACCCCTCCAAGTGGTGCCCAAGCGCCTCCCTCGTGACCTTGGCAAAGTTGGTGGCTCTCCAAAAAAGAGCCCCCGAGCCCTGCCTGAGGAGGGCACCGGGCGCGCTTTCCTATGCGACAGAGGGTGGCGCTCCCTGAATAGGCGCGAATCCTGACGCAACGCCTCCGGAGGCGCCTGCCTCCTTATGGCTTGGGCCAGGCGAAGCCTTCTTCTTCTTAAGGGTCGCCTCGGGAAGTCTTCCGCTCCTGTGATCTGGGTCTTCGATTGCTACGGCTTGGAACGCACGCTCAAGTGAACACACCGCGTCCCTTTCCTCACAGGGTATGGTGATGACTCCCCCGCTTCCTGACATCTCGAGGACATTGTAGCCATGGTGAGTCACTGTCGTGAACTTGGCTAGGGCTGGGTACCCGAGGATGGTGTTGTATGGCAGGCGAATGTGGGCGACGTCGAAGTCAATGAGCTCGGTGTGGTAGTTGTTGCGCTGCCCAAAGGTGACTGGCAGGCGAACTTGCCCTATCGGAACAGTGGAACCATCAGTGACTCCTGAGAAAGGCTTGGTCGGCTGGAGCTGATCATACGGCACATGGAGATTGTCGAACGTCTCGACGGACAGGACGTTGAGTCCTGCTCCGCCATCAACGAGGGTCCTGGTGACCTGCACATTGTTGATGACAGGGGATAAAAGCATCGGGAGAACTCCGGCCGTTGCCGCGCACTTGAGTTGATCCACTGAGTTGAACGTGATGGCGCACGCAGACCACCTGAGAGGGCGCATGGCCTCAAGCTTGGGGAGGACTGCATTCACCTCACGAGCAAACTGCTTGAAGATGCACTGTGATGCTGGGGCCTGGGCACCACCCAAGATGCAAGCGATTGCACGCGGCTCCTGAAAGCCCCCCGCCCCCCCCCCCCCGTCTTGATGTTGGTCTTCGTTCCTTCTTGGTTGTGGCGGTAGAGGAGGGAGGCCTACTTTGCCGTGCGGGCGATCCTCACGAGGCTGATCCCTCCAGCCTCCCTCGCGAAGCTGGTCCTGCCAGCGATCCTCGCGAGGTCGGTCACGCCACCCTTGGCGAGGGCCACGGTCTTCCCATCGTCCTCCACCTCTTCCTCCTCCTCGGCCATAGCCCCTGTCGTTGCGCTCGAGGCGTCGGCCGATACGCCCATCTCGCACGGCCCTGAGCTCTCTGCATTCGTTGGTGTTGTGGGTGTAGAGGTCGTGGTACACGCAGTATCGGCTGCCCTTGGATGACTTAGGCTGATCCCTGCCTCGCTTGGTGTCTGGTTCCGCTGCGAGCATGGCACCTCCCTTACGCTTCATGTCCTTGGCCTTGGGCTTTTTCTCTTCTGGGTCGGCAGCCAGGAGCTCGAAGAGGGAGAGGCGCCCTTCCTCAGCCCTGGCGCACTTGGTCGCCAAGTTGAACAGCTCCAGGGATGTGCACAGGTCTTCATGGATTGCCAGCTCCTCCTTCATCTTGATGTCGCGCACGCCATCGGAGAAGGCTGAGATAATGGCTTCCTCAGTCACACTGGGGATCTTGAGGCGAGCGTTGTTGAAGCGCTGGATGTATTCCTGCAGGGTTTCCCCTGGCTGTTGCTTGATGCGGCGCAGGTCGCTTATGGCCAGGGGCCGGTCGCGAGTGCCCTGGAAGTTGGCGATGAAGCGAGTGTGCATCTCGTCCCAGGAGGAGATCGTGCTGGGAGCCAGGTGCGGGCGCCGTCCTTGAGCGCCATGGGAAACCAGTTCTCCATGACCTTTTCGTCTCCGTTGGCGGCTTTGATGTCCAGCTCGTAGAGCTACAGGAATTCCGCAGGGTCCGCCGTGCCATCGTAGCGAGGGGGTAGATCAGGCTTGAACTTTCCTGGCCATGTGACGCCGCGTAGCTCAGGGGTGAAGGCGCGACAGCCTGTTGTGGCCACCGGTGCCCTTTGCTGGTGCTGGGCCTGCTCCTGGTGATTACCACGCGCCGCCACTTGGAGCAGCGCGGGGTCTTGACGTGGAGGCGCAGGGACGCGATCGTGGCGCGCCGGTGCTAGGAGCGCGCGAGCACCTTCTTGGGGACGAGGGATCTCTTGGCAGCTCCCTTCTTGCCGCGCAGGCGCCGGACGTGGAGGGTCTCGCCCTGGGGCTGCGCGCCTTGGAGCCAGGGCGCCTTCTTGGGGGGGAGGTGGCGGAGGCGCCTCCTGGTCCTCGCCCCCTGCGCAGAATGGAGGGCGAGGCAGCGAGAGGGACAGCAAGGGAGAGCCCCCTGCGGCGCTGACGAGCTCGGTGATGCGGGCGAGCCAGTCCTCGTAGAGGTCGTCGACGGGGCGGTAGTGCAGGAGCTCTCTTGCCAAGAGCAGCGCGGCGTGCGCGTCCATGGGGGCGCGACGGGCGTGGGACGACGAACCGGCTGGAGTCAGTGACGGGGTTGCGGTGCGGCCCTCCCGCCGCACCGAAGGATGCTGGGACGAGGCCTGCTGCTTGTTCCCCACCGGGCCAGTGGCGGCGTTGGCGGCAGACGACGGGGAACGACGAGGGCATCCACCGACGAGCGCCGTCTGGGCAACCCGGGTGGCGAGAGCAGCCCGGCGCTCGGCGCGAGCCCGACGAGCGTCAGCCATGGACAGGACGGAAGATCACACACGAACAGCGGAAGAAAGATTCCGTCGCACCCCTACCTGGCGCGCCAAATGTCGGATTTCGGGTTTCGGCGGACCCTTAAGGTTCGAACTCTGGGGTGCGCATAGAGATCTTTCCCCTACCGACTCGCGCTTCTATGGCTCGCAAGAAATCTAGGCTGGAAAGAAGAACACACAAAGGACACGAGGTTTATACTGGTTCAGGCCACCGATGTGGTGTAATACCCTACTCCAGTGTGTGGTGTGGTGGATTGCCTCAGGGGCTGATGATGAACAATACAGGGGGAAGAACGGCCTCGTGAGAGGTGTTCTTGAGCTGGTGCAGTGTGTTCTACTTGGTCCGGATCTCTTTCTCTCTTTCTCTTCTCTCTTTCTTTCTCTCTCTTTTCCCTCTTCTTTTTTCCACTCCCGTCTTCTCTCTTCGGGGGCTAGTCCTATTTATAGAGGCCCTGGTCCTCTTCCCAAATAATGAGCGGGAAGGGCGCCAACAATTGGCCATTTTGAAGGGGAACATCTAGTACAAGTTATCCTGACCAAAGGTGGTCTTCGGCTGCCAAAAGCACTGGTGATGATGCCGTCTTCGGCTCCACAATGACCTCCGTCCTGCCGCTCTGCTGGTCTTGGTCTCGTTGCACTGGAATGGTAACCTTTGCCCGATGCCTTGGCCTGTGCTTGCTCCCTTTGCACCCAAGGGGAAACAAGGACACTGCGCACGCCGGCGCCCGCCTGGCGCCCGCCTAATCTCGATCGTCATGGCTTGCGTCACGGGCTCCTCGCGAGGCACCCCTGCCTTGATCTCTCCGCCTCCTCGCGAGCCTGCCTGATGAGGCTGCTCCCTAGGAAGCCTCCTGTCGTCCACCCCGCAAGGCTTGGCCCGTTGCGAGGGTCTTGAGCTTGAGCTGATGAAGCTGGGCCGCACTGGGCCCCCACTCGAGCCACGCCGCAGGCCGCAGGCAGGCAAGTCTGGGGACCCCCGTTCCCAGAACGCCGACAAGATAGATGAACTTATGAAATTATTTGCTAATAAGAGTGTTTCTTCTGATCCTAATGATATTCCCTTGTCTACTTTGATTGAGAATAATAATGAATCTATGGATGTGAATTTTGTTGGTAGGAACAATTTTGGTAACAACGCGTATGGAGGAAATTTCAATCCTAGGCCTTCTCCTAGTAATCCCTCTAATAATTATGGTAATTCCTACAACAATTCTTATGGAAATTATATTAAGATGCCCTCTGATTTTGAATCTAATATTAAAGAATTTATTTCTTCGCAAAAGAATTTTAATGCTATGATTGAAGAAAAATTGCTTAAGATTAATGATTTGGCTAGGAACGTTGGTAGAATTGCTCTTGATGTGGATTCTTTGAAACTTAGATCTATTCCACCTAAGCATGATATCAATGAGTCTCTCAAAGCCATGAGAATTTCCATTGACGAGTGCAAAGAAAAAACCGCTAGGATGCGTGCTAAGAAAGATGCCCTTATAAAAGCGTGTTCTTCCAGTTCCTATGAAAATAATGATGAAGATCTAAAAGTTATTGATGTGTCCCCTATTAAATCTTTGTTTTGCAATATGAATCTTGATAATGATGGGACTGAATATGATCCACCTTTACCTAGAAGGCGTTCTAGTAATTCGGAATTTGTTGATCTTGATGCTAAATTTGATAAAAGTGGGATTGAAGAAATTAAACCCTAGATGCTGCTAAACCCACTATTATGGATTTCAAGGAATTTAACTATGAAAATTGCTCTTTGATTGATTGTATTTCTTTGTTGCAATCCGTGCTAAAATCTCCTCACGCTTATAGTCAAAATAAAGCGTTTACTAAACATATCGTTGATGCCTTGATGCAATCTTATGAAGAAAAACTTGAATCGGAAGTTTCTATCCCTAGAAAACTTTATGATGAGTGGGAACCAACTATTAAAATTAAAATTAAAATTATGAGTTTTATGCTTTGTGTGATTTGGGTGCTAGTGTCTCTATTATTTCCAAAACTTTGTGTGATTTACTACATTTGCGTGATTTTGATGATTGCTCTCTAAACTTGCATCTTGCGGATTCCACTATTAAGAAACCTATGGGAAGAATTAGTGATGTTCTTATTGTTGATAATAGGAATTATGTGCCCGTAGATTTTATCGTTCTTGATATAGATTGCAATCCTTCTTGCCCTATTATTCTCGGTAGACCTTTCCTTAGAACGGTTGGTGCAATTATTGATATGAAGGAGGGGAATATTAGATTTAAATTTCCATTAAAAAAGGGCATGGAACACTTCCCTAGAAAGAAAATAAAATTACCATATGAATCTATCATGAGAGCCACTTATGGATTGCCTACCAAAGATGGCAATACCTAGATCTATTCTTGCTTGTTATGCCTAGCTAGGGGCGTTAAACGATAGCGCTTGTTGGGAGGCAACCCAATTTTATTTTTATTCCTTGCTTTTTTGTAGCGACCCGACCCAAAATGGATCAAAGTCTCTGTGCTTAAGTGTCATCCCTGGATCGGTATGCTGACACACACAATACTCGAGGAATTATAACAGAGTTCAATCACACTTTATTACATCAGGTTCTCAAAAGAGTATTTATTACAATAATATGGCCAAAGGCCATCTCAATAAAAATAACTGCGGAAGCATTGAAGGTAAATGAGTCCATCCAACTCCACGGCAAACTGAGTGCAGAACAATGACCTATCGCACCTTTAATCCTCGTCGGAAAAGTCTGCAACATGAGACGTTGCAGCCGTGTAGGTCAGCACATGGAATATGCTAGCAATTTCACACCATAGAATAATAATAAATGAAAAGACTATCTCTATATGAAAATTTAGCTGGTGGAGGATCTAAGTTTTATTTTGCATAAAGCTAATTTTACCCTACAACGAAGGAATAACTTTTTATTACTGGTAATTTAAAATGCCATTATTGAGAAGGTTCCTCCAACTCAATCCCAAAATTCACAAGTTATTAGTAACCCAATAATTTCATTAAAAAGAGTGATGAGATCAACTAATAATTCACTTCTAGATACTCAAATTGTCCATAACCGAGGACACGGCTAATCATGATTAGTTTGTACACTCTGCAGAGGTTTGCGCACTTTTCCCCACAAGACTCGACCACCTCCATGATCGGAAGATCGAGACATAGACTTTCAGAAGCGTTTCCCCTTAACCCTGGATAGACCGATTCACCTACTTTCCCCTACATCAGCTAGTCTACCACGGAAAGAGGTCACACAACTTACTCAACTATGCCAGATCCCATAATGGCATGTGGCTGCACACGGAAGTTTCTAGGCATGAAATATCTTATGATCCCTTTGAGCCTGGGTGGCGGACCTAGGGTAATCACACGGGTACTCCGGGATTCCCCTTTGGCAAGCACTGGTTTCTCCAGGTGCCCCAAACAATCCACCCAGATGTGTATTAAAGTTGCCACCTTAGGTTATCCCAAAATTATTAACTCTCGCAACTTGCATGGATCACACATACCAATTCCTGTCTACGAGCATGGCTAAGCAATATATGACATAACGAATATTCCCGGGGTGATCAAAGTCATAGGTTCCTACCACATGAACTACAAAGCATAACCACATGTTCCCAATCCTACTCATGCAATCTTTGAGGGTGAAACTAATGCATAGTAAAAACTGGGTATTGGAAAAATATGATCAAAGTGTGAACTTGCCTTGATGATGATCGTTGAACTCTAAGGATTCGTGGTAGTAAGCTTCGCACTCCAGATGATCTAACGTAAGAAAGCAATAACATACATAAGCATACAAGCAAAAATCCAAAAAGAAAACAAATGAAAGACTTCGAAAAACTCCAAAACAACCAAATAAAGTTTCTATACATAACATAATTTTTACAGTAACATAAAGTTTCTGTAAAAGTGTGTTTGTAACCATCTATTCTCTCCGCGCCTGAGCACCGCCGCGCGTCACTCCGACGCCGGCGTCCACCTCTCCCGGCGCTCGCCACTCTGGCCGCGTCGGCCACCCTCCCCGCTCCTCTTCGCCATGGACGCCAGCCCGCACTCGCACTCCGCGACCTCGCGCCCCGCGGGGGAACGCCCTATCGTATCTGGCCTTGGTCTGTCGTCCTGCTAGGCGTCGTCGGCCGCCCCAGAGGGGGTGGAGGCCTCGTCGCGGCCTCGGGCTGCTGAGGTCGAGGGCCTGCCGCTGGTGCCATGGGAACGCCCGCCCCCCTCTGGGCGTGCCAAGTGGAGGCGCCGCCATGACCCGGCTGCGCAGCTGCCGCACGCTCAGTCGCGGTCTTCCCCCCTCCCCGCGAGGTGTCGCCAGAGATGGTCGGCTTGTGCTTCCGCTGCTTCCAAGACGGGCACTACAGAAAGGATTGCACCAACGACATCGTCTGCTTCAGGTGTGGGCTGTCGGGTCATGGATCTCGGGACTGGAGCACAGGAACAGGCTCTGCGCTATGCCGGTGGTGGATCATCGTGGGGTCAGATTGTTCTTTCGTCAGTGGAATCGGCAAGCCCAAGTTGTGCATTCGGTGTTCAGATCCAAGGTGTGGATTGAGTTGGAGGGCATCCCACCGCACGCGTGGGAGCTGGAGGTGGTGGAGCGGATCCTAGGATCGTCCTGCCTGGTGGATGCGATGGCGCCGGAGACGAGCTCTCGCGCGGACCTTTCCTCCTTCAAGGTCATGGCATGGACGGCCGACCCGGAGGCGATCCCGACGCTCCGGTGGCTGGGGGTGCCCGAACCTGGCCTTGGGGTGCGGCCCTCCCAGCCGGCGCTGCTGCAGTACAAAGTCCTCATTCATCTCCTGCAAGTTCAGGATTTCGCGGAGGCGGAGGAGCCATGGTTTCTTGGGGGCGGGTCTTCTAGCAGTGGCCAGAGCGGTTTGCCGGATTCTGAGGGCAGCATGGATGGGGGTGGTGGAGCCGTCGCTCGCCGCAGGTCTTGGCAGTTCGGTGTTCGGGACTCATGAGGTGGTCCGAGCTCGGGGCGTGGCGGCTCCGGAGCGAGCGCTGCCGGCAACGGCCGTGGTCCGACAATGGCGGCCACGGAGTGGAAGCTGCCTGCCATGGAGGATTCGCCGGTGGTGGCCCCGGTGCGCCAGCTGGGCCACGTAAGCGACAGGATTGCGGTCAGGACCTCAGCTTTTGACCGTTTGACTGTGCGGTCTCCCTCTGGGCAGGCTCAGGATCAGGTTCAGGATCAGACAGGCGCAGCTCGCTCGGGGCCCAGAGAACTTTCGCCAAACGCTTTGGCAGTGGATCGTGGCCCTGCGCATGTGGGCGTTTCGGCTGTGGAGGAGGTAGGGGGCCAACGGCAACAGCTGGCTTCAATTGTGGTGGTACCCGAGGTGACCCAGAACTTGGGCCCCGCCTCGGATCCCAAAGACGCGATGGTGGGAGCTGGCATGATTCAAATCCCTGTCCAGGCTGATGCGACCGTCACTGGGGTCGAGGAGCAGGAGCCAATCCAGTGCACTCCACAGTCGCAGGAGGGCCCGACCGCAGTGCTGGCAGATTCGGTTGGGGACAAGACGGAGGTGGGGCATAGCAGTTCGAGTGGACGGGCCTCCGACCCTACGCCGCTGGGGACAGGTTTCGAGACAGTGCGATGCCAGGAGTTGCGTGCCGACAAGCACATGTTGCTTGATGCCGCCACGGATAAGGGCAAGGAGGAGGAAAGGGACCCTTTGGTGCATGCCCCCTCTGCATACACCGGTCCGCATCCATGCATGGTGGGACAGGACGCATTCGGCAATGATTGCCAGCATACATCTGCGGGAGGCGCAGACCCACCTGCTGGCTCATCGGGATGCGAAGTGGAGACGGATTCACTCCCATTGGCGCATGCCCATGCACGCGTGGAGATGCGGGACGTGGCTGTCGTATCACCCATGCATGGCGATGGTTCCCACCATGCAAACGCACAGGGAGGGCAAGTTGAAGCTCAGGTCGCTACGAATGTGGTTCTGCAGTCCGCGGTGCATTTGGAGCAGGACTCCTCGGCTGCCAAGGGAGTGTTGTAGCAGGAGGAGGTTGTGTACGGACGGATGAAGACATTCTGCTCTAACATTATCAAGAGGTTAGCACCACCCATCCTTAAGGAAGTTCATGCATCATCCCTTCGACTGGAGGCGGAGCCCTTCCCCCCCCCCCCCGTCCCACGACCAGAGCTGCCAAGAGGGCCGGGATGCATGCTACATCAAAGGCGACGCCGGCGGAGAATGTACTGTTAAGGGCACTTGGCTTGGTTCCGGAGGACCTGGAGCCAGATGAGGCGGTTGTGGAGGAGCTCAAGGAGTTGTTTGACTCACCACTCCATGAGCAACATGTACGTGTGATTGCTGCAATCTTCGGCAAGATGTTACCACCATGGCCCGAGCTTGAGGGAGGCAACACGCTGGCATTGGCCGCGTAGTCTTGTCTAGTAGGGCAGCTGGAGTCTCCACATGTTGCTGAATGGATCCAAGCCCTTCGATTACATGTTGGAACGTGCGAGGCCTAAATAACCCGGCGAAGAAGAAGGCGGTCAGGGAGTTCATCTCATCGGTCAAGTGTAATATGGTGCGTCTCCAGGAGACGAAACTGGTTGTCGTAGACCAATTTACTATCATGCAATGTATCGGACCATCATATGATGGCTTTGCTTACCTTCCGGCGACTGACACCCGTGGGGGTGTGGTCTTGGCGTGGGATTCGACCGTGGTGTAGGTTGATCATGTTGTGTTGGATACACACGCTCTAACCGGTCAGGTGCATAACCTTGACAGAAGCTTATGGTGGATCGTAGTAGTATATGCTCTGCAAGAAGACGATCAGAAGCTAGAGTTTTTGCAGGAACTGCGGCATCGAAGGACGGCATGCCCCGGTCCCTGGATGCTTCTGGGAGACTTTAACATGATTCTCAGGGCCTCGAAGAAGAATAACTCTAACATTAACCAGCGCACCATGAACTACTTCAGAGCTTTCGTGGATGATTTAGAACTGAAAGAACTGTACATGCATGGGAGGCGCTTCACGTGGTCTAATGAGAGGGACAACCCTACTCTTACCAAAATCGATCGTGTCCTAGTCTCTGTGGATTGGGACCTTGCGAACCCGGACTGCTTTCTCCAGGCGCTGGGGACAAACGTCTCGGACCACGCCCCACTTCACTTATGTATGCAGGCCATGTGCACCCCCAAGCGGAGGTTTAGATTCGAAATGTACTGGACTAAGCTGGAAGGGTTTGAGGATGTTGTCCGAGAGGCCTGGGTGTGTGATGAGGCCATCGTGGATCCTTTCAAAAGATTTGATGCCCTATTTCGGAACGCGGCCATGTCTCTGCAATCGTGGGGGCAGAGGAAGATGGGTAACATCAAAGTCAGGTTGGCAGTAGCAAACTGGGTGATCTTAAGGCTAGAGCAAGCGCAGGAGTCACGCACCCTCACCGCGGAAGAGCTATGGTTGCGGAGAACCTTGAAGATGATTGTGCTTGGGCTGGCATCGCTTGAGAGGACGATTTCCAGGCAACGCTCGAGGATTAGATGGCTGGGTGCTGGCGATGCCAACACCAGACTCTTCCAGGCGGTGGCTAACGGTAGGCGCACCAAGAACTACATTGCGCATGTCAAGGAGGGTGATAATATTATCACTGAGCAGCACCAAAAGGAAGAGGTGTTCACCTCTGAATTCAGGAATAGAATGGGAAAGTACCAAGCCAGGGATTTCACCCTTGACCTTGATTACCTTGAGATGGAAGCTGTGGGCCTCCATGAACTAGACGCCATATTTACGGAGGAGGAGATTTGGAATGTAATTAAAGACCTTCCTGCTGATCGCGCGCCGGGGCCGGACGGATTTATTGGCATGTTCTACCAGAAGGCATGGCCTATTATCAAGCATGACATTATGGCTGCTATTATGAAGCTTTATGTCGGAGACAGCCGCAGATTTGGCAAGTTAAACAAAGCGTTGATCACTCTCATTCCTAAGAGCGCGGATGCTGATTCAGTGGGAGATTTTCGCCCGATTAGCCTAACGCATAGCTTTGCGAAACTCTTCGCCAAAGGGCTGGCTCTCAGGGCGAGGAGACGTATGAAGGAAATTGTCTAGGCACATCAGTCAGCTTTCATCGCCGGAAGATGCTTACACGACAACTATCTACTGGTCAGACAGATTGCGAGGAAACTTCACGCAAGAAAAACGCCCGGAGTGTTCCTAAAGCTCGATATTACGCGGGCGTTCACTCCTTATCCTGGCCGTTTTTGTTCCAAGTGTTGAGGAAGAAAGGGTTTAGGGAGGCGTGGATCAGGTGGGTGGCCATTCCGCTTCAGACAGCTAGCACTAAGGTGGTGGTGAACGGATGTCCGGGGCAGATCTTTGTTCACGCTTGCGGGCTTCGCCAAGGGGACCCAGTTTCACCACTACTGTTTGTCATCACGATGGAAGCCCTAACGGTGATATTCAGGAAAGGCGCCGATGAAGGCGTGGTCAGCAACCTCACTGGGATCTCCCCGACTCAAAGGTTATCAATCTATGCGGATGACGTTGCGCTGTTCATCAAGCCAACGGAGATGGACTTGATCTTTGTCAAACAGGCGCTAGCAAGCTTTGGACATGCATCAGGCTTGGAGGTGAACTATAGGAAATCTAAGGCAATTTTGATTCGGGGCACGGAGGATGACCAGCGCAGAGTTGCCGCGCATCTGCAATGTGATATTGGGCAGTTCCCTTGCAAGTACTTGGGCATTTCCCTGGCGATCCATCAACTGACCAGAGCGGATTGGCAGCCTCTCGTAGATCAAGTGATGAGTTTCTTCCCATCCTGGCAACGAGGTCTTATTCAACGGCCAGGGCGTCTTGTCCTCATCAAATCAGTGGTGGCGGCGAGACCCATCCATCAACTAATGGTGCTTAATGCTCCTGATTGGGTGTTTGATGAGATTAACGCCTTGATGCGGTCGTTCTTTTGGGCTGGGAAGGACAAGGTTAACGGCGGGCAATGCCTTGTGGCGTGGAACACCATATGTCGCCCAACAAGGTTTGGAGGCCTCGGAGTTAAGAATCTGAAGCTGCAAGCTATGGCTCTCCGGGTGAGATGGGAATGGTTGAGGCGAACGGACTTGGAAAGGCCTTGGCAAGGCATACCGTTCTTGGTCGATGAAGGAGCGAGGCAGCTCTACAACCAACTCATGCGAATCACAGTGGGTGCCGGCAACAGAGTGCTATTTTGGAAGGATCGATGGATGAACGGCTTGGCGGTTGAAGACATTGCGCTGGCCATCTTGCCTTTGGTTCCCACCAGAGTGCAAAACAAGTGGACAGTCGGTCAGGTCATGGTGGATAGCACGTGGGAGATGGATATTAATGGAGAACCACCTTTCATGGCCCTTATACATCTCATGCATCTCAGAGCGGCTACTAGGGATGCTTATAATGACCCTCAAGCTCCGGATACGTTTACCTGGCCGTGGGACGCTTCGGGGCAGTACACAGCTCGGTCCGTGTATCGGGCTCTGCACCTAGGGCTAGCGACCTCTCCAACATATGAGTGTATTTGGAGGAGTGGGGCAATCCTCAAATGAAAAATCTTTGCATGGCTTGCGGTGCAATATAGACTTTGGACGTCGGATCGGAGAGCTAGGCACGGCCTGCAGGATAGTACGGCTGCTTGCTTCACATGCTTACAAGAGGAATACACGGTCGATCACATACTTCTTCATTGCCCCTACGCCCGGGAGGTGTGGCATCTATGCTTCACACAAATCAGTGTCACCGTGAGGCAACCGCAACCTGGTGACTCACTTGAGGCATGGTGGCTTCAAGTGAGGAGTGCAATTGTGACAAGGGATAGAAGAGGTTTTGACACTATTATCATATTCGTCGCTTGGTCACTATGGAAACAAAGAAATGCCAGAGTCTTTGGGCGTCTGGAGCAACAGAGGAGGCCAACACAATTGGTGCGACAAATCTTTGACGAGCTTAGACAATGGGACAACGCCGGAGTAGGAAGAATACACCGTTTTGTGAGAAGTTAGATCTTTTCTCCTTTAGGTGTTGAGTGGGTTCTGCTAGCATGATGTTCGCATGTACGCCTAGCCTCTTGTAATTATGTTTGCTCTCTTCTATAAAAATATGGTACGCTATTGGCGTACTCTCGAAAAAAATATGTGTGTTTGGGTCTAACAGAAAGTACACGTTACGAGCTTCGATTTGCAAAAAAGAACCACCTAAAACGGAGTTACGAAACTCAAGTTACGGCCTAACGAAGTTTGAATTCAGATCTGTTTGAATTCAACTTTTAAAATTTTCAAAAATATTTTTCGTTTGGTTCTCTGGATAGAGCATATTTCTATGAAACCGTAGAAAAAAGAATCAACTAAAACTGATCTATAGATTAAAAGATATACTAGAAATAAGAATTGGTATAGAATCTGAGATTGGAAAAAAATACTGGAAAAAGAGAGAAAAAATCAGTCAGATGCCAAGTGGCGCCCTCTGATTGGCTGGCTGGGTGCTCACTGGACTTGTCGCCGGCGACGACGAAGACGGAGGCTACGGCGAAGTATGAGTGTCGAACGGTGGAGAGGGGGTCTCTATGAAGACGATGGAGTAGGACACAGAGACGAACTCGTTCTGTACGTGCACCACAGGCTCGCTGGAATCCTTCCGGCGGCGGTGGAACTTGACCTCGTCGGCGAAGTGATCCTGCTGTGGGATCAAGAGGTTTGATGGGTCAGAGATATTCGCACGATCAAAACTCATCCATTGGAATAAGAGGAGGGGCGAATGGCTCACCGGAGGCAGTGCTATCCTCGTTGGAAACGGCAGCGAAGGACGAACTCCGGCGAGCAATTGCTCGCGTAGGAGAGCAAGGCAGAGAGGGGTTTCGGTCTTAGGAATGGAGGGATATGCCTTGCTTTTCGGGGTCCTATTTATAGGGGAAGAGGGGGGTCGTACGGGGAGATCAAGGGAGCTCACCGTGGCCATTAATGGCTGATTGTATATGTACGTTTCATGGCTCGGTTCAACCAATTAAAGCATTAACGCTGGGTTCTAATTCCCTGAATGGGTTATTGGTAACGCCCTCGACAAATTTCGTGTTGACTCCGGAGTGAAACGGCAAAGAAATTAAGTGGGAGAAGGGGAGGAAGTGGTGGAGGCGCCATGAGTGCAGTCTCTGTTCCTGTAACGAACAGAGAGGAGGAAGAAGGAAGCCAGCGCATGCTATGGGCCTTAGTGGGAAATTTGGCCCGTGGCTGAGTGGTTTTTTTTAATAACAGAAACACTATGGCACCAAAAATACGAATAAATATAAGTCTACAAATGCCAGAAAAATTTGCATAATATTATGGTGTTACATATGACATTGTGAACATTTATCGGGCCTAAAATGCAAGTTTTCAAAAATAAACTTTTTGCTATGCTAATAAAATAAATTGCAAATAAAACTCAACAAATATATTTAGGTTCCAAATTCAATTTCCAATATTTTCCTTCTATTTTTTAAGAAGTCATTTTATCTTCTCTCTTTATTTTATTTTTTTGATATAATGGAAATGAATTTTTTTGGTGAAACCAAATTTGATCCAAACTCCCAACTTCGAAAAAATTCAAAATTGGTTTTTAGGGAAACTTCCAACTCTCTCTTTTGGTCCTTGAGTTGCTCAAAGTTCCTTGGATCAAAATTCAAATAAAACAAATGGAGGAAAAAATGCATAAATCATGGATGCATATGAATGATCTATTATAAACATCCAAATTGAAAATTGGGATGTTACAAACCTACCCCCTTAAGATGAATCTCGCCCTCGAGATTCGGGTTGGCTAGCAAAAAGGTGTGGGTGGTCTTGTCGGAGGTCTTCTTCTCGTTCCCAGGTGGCTTCTTCCTCAGTATGATGACTCAACTGAACCTTGCAAAACTTGATGACCTTGCTGCGGGTAACCCTGCTTGCAGTCTCGAGAATCTTGATGAGCTTCTCCTCATAGGTCAGGTCACTATCCAACTGTATGGCCTCCAGTGGCACTGTGTCTCTCAAAGGAATATCGGCCATCTCCGCATGGCACTTCTTCAACCTGGGAAACGTGAAACACATCATGAACTCCTGACAAGGCTTCTGGTAGTTCCAACTTGTAGGCAACTTCACCCATGTGTTCTAAAACTCTGTACGGCCCCAGAAACCGTGGTGCTAACTTTCCTTTGACTCCAAATCGTTTAACTCCTCGAAGTGGTGACACACGCATGTATGCTCTATCTCTGACTTCATAGGTTACCTCCTTGCGTTTAGTATCGGCATAACTCTTCTGTCTGGATTGGGCTACCTTGAGTCTATCGCGGATCAGCTTAACTTTCTCCTCTGAATCTCTAATTAAATCTGGTCCAAATAATTTACGGTCTGCAACTTCATCCCACATCAATGGTGTCCTGCACCTCCTACCGTAAAAAGCTTCAAAAGGGGCCATTTTCAAACTAGCTTGATAGCTGTTGTTATATTAGAACTCCGCGTAAGGAAAATTATCATCCCAACTAGATCCATAATCTAGCGCACAAGCTCTCAACATGTCCTCCAAAATCTGATTGACTCTCTTGGTCTGTCCATCTGTCTGCGGATGAAAAGTTGTACTGAACTCCAGCCTGGTACCCAAAGTTTCATGTAACTGATGCCAAAACTTTGAGGTAAATTGTGTTCCTCTATCTGATACGATGGTCCTCGGAACTCCATGCAGACATACGATCCTGGTCATGTATATCTTGGCTAACTTAGCACTTGTATATGTGGTTTTCACGGGGATGAAATGAGCTACCTTAGTCAAGCAATCAACCACTACCCAAATAGAATCATAGCCTGATCGGGTCCTGGGTAATCCTGTAATGAATTCCATGCCAATCTTGTCCCACTTCCAATCTGGTATCGGCAAAGGCTGAAGTAATCCTTCTGGTTTCTGGTGCTCTGCCTTAACCCTCTGACATACGTCACATACTGCAACATACTCGGCAATATGCTTCTTCATACCTGTCCACCAAAAACTTTCCTTCAAGTCCAAATACATCTTGGTGTTGCCTGGGTGTATCAAGTAAGGCGAATCATGAGCCTCCTGAAGAATCAACTTCCTGATCTCTGGGTCATTGGGTACATACATATGATTCTCAAACCATAAGGTTCCATGTTCATCCTCACGAAATCCTTCTGCCTTTCCTTGGTTCATCATTTCCTTTATTTCTACAATTCCTTTGTCCAACTTCTGGGCTTATCGGATCTTTCCCAACAAAGTTGATTGAATTTCCATTGTGGCAACAAAACCTCGTGGTACTATCTCCAATCGAAGATCTCTGAGATCATCAATTAACTCCTGAGGTAATCCTCCTGCTGTGAGGTTATTAACATAGCTCTTGCGGCTCAATGCATCTGCCACAACATTGGCCTTTCCTGGGTGATAGTGCAATTTCATGTCATAATCCTTTATGAGCTCCAACCATCTTCTCTACCTGAGGTTCAACTCCTTCTGCGTGAAGATGTATTTTAAACTCTTATGATCCATGTAAACATCACAACGATTTCCGATAAGAAAATGTCTCCAGGTCTTGAGTGCGTGCACTACGGCTGCTAACTCCAAATCATGTGTGGCATAATTCCGCTCATGAGGTTGAAGCTGGCGTGAGGCATATGACACAACGCTTCCTTCTTGCATAAGAACACCTCCAAGTCCCTGACGAGAAGCGTCGCAATATACTTGGAAATCCTTGCGTATATTCGGAAGAATTAGCACTGGGGATGTGACCAAACGTTTCTTTAGATCCTGGAAACTGGCCTCACATTCGTTGGTCCAAACAAACTTAGTCTCTTTCTTCAATAACTCTGTCATGGGCTTCGCGATTTTGGAGAAATTCTCAATAAACCTTCGATAATATCCTGTGAGTCCAAGAAAACTGTGAATCTCTCTGACTGAGGTGGGTGCCTTCCATTCGGTGACGGCTTCAACCTTGGAGGGGTCTACTGCTATTCCTTCTCCTGATATAACATGTCCAAGAAATCCGACTTCCTTCAACCAGAATTCGCATTTGCTGAACTTTGCGTATAATTGATGTTCCCTGAGCTTCTCAAGAACCAAGCGCAAATGTTCCTTGTGTCCTTCTTCATTCTTTGAGTAAATCAATATGTCATCAATGAATACCACAACAAAATTATCCAAGAACTCCATGAATACCTTATTCATCATACTCATGAAATAGGCAGGGGCATTAGTCAAACCAAAAGACATGACCGTGTACTCATAAAGTCCATATCTCATGGTAAAGGTTGTCTTGGGTATATCTTGTTCTTGAATCTTCAACTGGTGATATCCTGATCAAAGATCAATCTTTGAGAAAACTGTTGCTCCTTGTAGCTGGTCAAACAAATCATTGATCATCGGCAGAGGGTACTTGTTCATGATCGTCACCTCATTAAACGCACGATAATCTACAACCATTCTCAAGGATCCATCCTTCTTCTCAACTAGAAGCACTGCGGCTCCCCAAGGTGATGAACTTGGTCGAATATAACCTTTCTCAAATAATTCCTTAATTTACTTCTTAATTTCCTCCAGATCATTTGTGGGCATCCGGTACGGTTTAGAGTGGATGAGAAATTAGAATAAAATAAAGGCCTAATGAGAGAAATCACTACCCATATTCTTATGATAGCAAGAAAATTTCAAATCAAGCAATTCACACAGATCACACCACACAAGCAAAAACCTACAGGTAAGGTCATATCCACAAGAGATATGATCTCTTCATACTACCGCAATCATTCGTTGGACTCAACTTGGTAGTGGTGGTCTGAACTAAATCTCCTCAAATCAATGTCAACTCTAGCTTCTTCTTCTTCGTCAATGATGCCTTCATAGGTCATGGTCTCATCGGGCTGAGCAACTTGGTGATGGGGTTCAACAACTATTTTATTGAAGTGGAGAAGAGATAGAAATGAATAGAGAAGAGTATAGACCAACGGATATTTAAGGAAGTCGTAAAATAAAGTTTTCTTCCTATGGCTTTCCATTTCCTAGTGGTCGTGTCCTACAGTCAGCGTGTGCTCTGATACCATCTTGTAGCGACCCGACCCAAAATGGATCGAAGTCTCTGTGCTTAAGTGTCATCCCTGGATCGGTATGCTGACACACACAATACTCGAGGAATTATAACAGAGTTCAATCACACTTTATTACATCAGGTTCTCAAAAGAGTATTTATTACAATAATATGGCCAAAGGCCATCTCAATAAAAATAACTGCGGAAGCATTGAAGGTAAATGAGTCCATCCAACTCCACGGCAAACTGAGTGCAGAACAATGACCTATCGCACCTTTAATCCTCGTCGGAAAAGTCTGCAACATGAGACGTTGCAGCCGTGTAGGTCAGCACATGGAATATGCTAGCAATTTCACACCATAGAATAATAATAAATGAAAAGACTATCTCTATATGAAAATTTAGCTGGTGGAGGCTCTAAGTTTTATTTTGCATAAAGCTAATTTTACCCTACAACAAAGGAATAATTTTTTTATTACTACTAAGTTAAAATGCCATTATTGAGAAGGTTCCTCCAACTCAATCCCAAAATTCCCAAGTTATTAGTAACCCAATAATTTCATTAAAAAGAGTGATGAGAGCAACTAATAATTCACTTCTAGATACTCAAATTGTCCATAACCGGGGACACAGCTAATCATGATTAGTTTGTACACTCTGCAGAGGTTTGCACACTTTTCCCCACAAGACTCGACCACCTCCATGATTGGAAGATCAAGACATAGACTTTCAGAAGCGTTTCCCCTTAACCCTGGGTAGACCGATACACCTACTTTCCCCTACATCAGCTAGTCTACCACGGAAAGAGGTCACACAACTTACTCAACTATGCCAGAGACCATAATGACTTGTGGCTGCACACGGAAGTTTCTAGGCATGAAATATCTTATGATCCCTTTGAGCCTGGGTGGCGAACCTTGGGTAATCACACGGGTACTCCGGGATTCCCCTTGGGCAAGCACTGGTTTCTCCAGGTGCCCCAAACAATCCACCCAGATGTGTATTAAAGTTGCCACCTTAGGTTATCCCAAAATTATTAACTCTTGCAACTTGCATGGACCACACATACCAATTCCCGTCTACGAGCATGGCTAAGCAATATATGACATAACGAATATTCCCGGGGTGATCAAAGTCATAGGTTCCTACCACATGAACTACAAAGCATAACCACATGTTCTCAATCCTACTCATGCAATCTTTGAGGGTGAAACTAATGCATAGTAAAAACTGGGTATTCAAAAAATATGATCAAAGTGTGAACTTGCCTTGCTGATGATCGTTGAACTCTAAGGATTCATAGTAGCAAGCTTCGCACTCCGGATGATCTAACGTAAGCAATCAATAACATACATAAGCATACAAGCAAAATCCAAAAAGAAAACAAATGAAAGACTTCGAAAAACTCCAAAACAACCAAATAAAGTTTCTGTACATAACATAATTTTTACAGTAGCAAAAATATGTGTATTTGGGTCTAACAGAAAGTACACGTTACGAGATTCGATTTGCAAAAAGAACCACCTAAAACGGAGTTACGAAACTCAAGTTACGGCCTATCGAAGTTTGAATTCAGATCTGTTTGAGTTCAACTTTTAAAATTTTCGAAAATATTTTTCGTTTGGTTCTCTGGATAGAGGATATTTCTATGAAACCGTGGAAAAAAGAATCAACTAAAACGGATCTATAGATTAAAAGATATACTAGAAACAAGAATTGGTATAGAATCTGAGATTGGAAAAAAATACTGGAAAAAGAGAAAAAAAATCGGTCAGATGCCAAGTGGCGCCCTCTGATTGGCTGGCTGGGTGCTCACCGGACTTGTCGCCGGCGACGAGGAAGACGGAGGCTACGGCGAAGTATGAGTGTCGAACGGTGGAGAGGGGGTCTCTATGAAGACGATGGAGTAGGACACAGAGACGAACTCGTTCTGTACGTGCACCACAGGCTCGCTGGAATACTTCCGGCGGCGGTGGAACTTGACCTCGTCGGCGAAGTGATCCTGCTGCGGGATCGAGAGGTTTGATGGGTCAGATATATTCGCATGATCAAAACTCATCCATTGGAATAAGAGGAGGGGGGAATGGCTCACCGGAGGCAGTGCTATCCTCGTTGGAAACGGCAGCGAAGGACGAATTCCGGCGAGCAATTGCTCGCGTAGGAGAGCAAGGCAGAGAGGGGTTTCGGTCTTAGGAATGGAGGGATATGCCGTGCTTTTCGGGGTCCTATTTATAGGGGAAGAGGGGGGTCGTACGGGGAGATCAAGGGAGCTCCCCGTGGCCATTAATGGCTGATTGTATATGTACGTTTCATGGCTCGGTTCAACCAATTAAAGCATTAACGCTGGGTTCTAATTCCCTAAATGGGTTATTGGTAACGCCCTCGACAAATTTCGTGTTGACTCCGGAGTGAAACGGCAAAGAAATTAAGTGGGAGAAGGGGAGGAAGTGGTGGAGGCGCCATGAGTGCAGTCTCTGTTCCTGTAACGAACAGAGAGGAGGAAGAAGGAAGTCAGCGCATGCTATGGGCCTTAGTGGGAAATTTGGCCCGTGGCTGAGTGGTTTTTTTAATAACAGAAACACTATGGCACCGAAAATACGAATAAATATAAGTCTAAAAATTCCAGAAAAATTCACATAATATTACGGTCTTATATATGACATTGTGAACATTTATCGGGCCTAAAATGCAAGTTTTCAAAAATAAACTTTTTGCTATGCTAATAAAATAAATTGCAAATAAAACTCAACAAATATATTTTGGTTCCAAATTCAATTTCCAATATTTTCCTTCTATTTTTAAGAAGTCATTTTATCTTCTCTCTTTATTTTATTTTTTTGATATAATGGAAATGAATTTTTTTGGTGAAACCAAATTTGATCCAAACTCCCAACTTCGAAAAAAATTCAAAATTGGTTTTTAGGGAAACTTCCAACTCTCTCTTTTGGTCCTTGAGTTGCTCAAAGTTCCTTGGATCAAAATTCAAATAAAACAAATGGAGGAAAAAATGCATAAATCATGGATGCATATGAATGATCTATTATAAACATCCAAATTGAAAATTGGGATGTTACATTTTTGCTCCTGTTTAGTAATAAATAAATTTTCTAGCCTATGTTTTGGTTGTGTTTCTTTGTTTAATTAGTGTTTCTGCCAAGTAGAACAGTTGGGAAGACTTGGGGAAAGTCTTGTTAAACTTGCTGTAAAAAAAAACAGAAACTTTAGCGCTCACGAGAACTGCTGTCAATTTTATTTGAAAAGTGCTATTTAGTTAATTCTTTTTGAAGATGATTAATAGATAAATTACTCACCTCCAGAAAATTATTTTAGAATTTTTGGGGTTCCAGATCTTGCGCTAGCTACAGATTACTACAGACTGTTCTGTTTTTGACAGATTCTGTTTTTCGTGTGTTGTTTGCTTATTTTGATGAATCTATGGCTAGTAAAATAGTTTATAATCCATAGAGGTTGGAATACATTAGGTTTAACACCCATATAAATAAATAATGAGTTCATTATAGTACCTTGAAGTGGTCTTTTGTTTTCTTTCGCTAACGGAGCTCACGAGTTTTCTACTTTAAGTTTTGTGTTGTGAAGTTTTCTAGTTTTGGATAAAGATTTGATGGATTATGGAACAAGGAGTGGCAAGAGCCTAAGCTTGGGTATGCCCATGGCACCCCCAAGATAATCTAAGGACACCTAAAAGCCAAAGATTGGGGATGCCCCGGAAGGCATCCCCTCTTTCGTCTACTTCTATCGGTAACTTTACTTGGAGCTATATTTTTATTCACCACATGATATGTGTTTTGCTTGGAGCGTCTTTTATGATTTGAGGCTTTGCTTATTAGTTTACCACAATCATACTTGATGTACACACCTTTTGAGAGAGCCATACATGATTTGGAATTTGATAGAATACTCTATGTACTTCACTTATATCTTTTGAGCTTTATAGTTTTGCTCTAGTGCTTCACTTATATCTTTTAGAGTAGGGTGGTGGATTTGTTTTATAGAAACTATTGATCTCTCATGCTTCACTTAGATTATTTTGAGAGTCTTAATAGCATGGTAATTTTCTTAAAATCCTAATATGCTTGGTATGCAAGATTAATAATAAAACTTTCGTATGAGTGTGTTGAATACTAAGAAGAAATTGATGCTTGATAATTGTTTTGAGATATGAGGATGGTGATATTAGAGTCATGCTAGTTGAGTAGTTGTGAATTTGAGAAATGCTTGTGTTAAAGTTTGTGATTCCCGTAGCATGCACGTATGGTGAACTGTTATGTGATGAAGTCGGAGCATGATTTATTTATTGATTGTCTTCCTTATGAGTGGCGGTCGGGGACAAGCGATGGTCTTTTCCTAGCAATCTATCCCCCTAGGAGCATGCGCGTAATACTTTGCTTTGATAACTTCTAGATTTTTGCAATAAGTATATGAGTTCTTTACGACTAATGTTGAGTCCATGGATTATACGCACTTTCCTTCCTTCCACCATTGCTAGCCTCTCTAATACCGCGCACTTTTCGCCGGTATCATACACCCACCAAATACTTTCCTCAAAACAGCCACCATACGTACCTATCATGGCATTTCCATAGCCATTCCAAGATATATTGCCATGCAACTTTCCACCGTTCCTTTCATTATGACACGCTCCATCATTGTCATATTGCTATGCATGATCATGTAGTTGACATTGTATTTATGGCAAAGCCACCGTTCATAATTCTTTCATACATGTCACTCATGAGTCATTGCACATCCCGGTACACCGCCGAAGGCATTCATATAGAGTCATATTTTGTTCTAAGAATCGAGTTGCAATTCATGAGTTGTAAGTAAATAAAAGTGTGATGATCATCATTATTAGAGCATTGTCCCAATGAGGAAAGGATGATGGAGACTATGATTCCCCCACAAGTCGGGATGAGAATCCGGACGAAAAAAAAAAAGAGGCCATAAAAAAAGAAAGAAAGGCCCAAATAAAAAATAAAAAATATGAGAGAAAAAGAGAGAAGGGACAATGTTACTATCCTTTTACCACACTTGTGCTTCAAAGTAGAACCATGATCTTCATGATAGAGAGTCTCTCATTATGTCACTTTCATATACTAGTGGGAATTTTTCATTATAGAAATTGGCTTGTATATTCCAATGATGGGCTTACTCAAAATGCCCTAGGTCTTCGTGAGCAAGCGAGTTGGATGCACACCCACTTAGTTTCTTTTGAGCTTTCATATACTTATAGCTCTAGTGCATCCGTTGCATGGCAATCCCTACTCACTCACATTGATATCTATTGATGGGCATCTCCATAGCCCGTTAATACGCCTAGTTGATGTGAGACTATCTTCTCCCTTTTTGTCTTCTCCACAACCACCATTCTATTCCACCTATAGTGCTATATCCATGGCTCACACTCATGTATTGCGTAAAGATCGAAAAAGTTTTGAAAATGTCAAAAGTATGAAACAATTGCTTGGCTTGTCATCGGGGTTGTGCATGATTTAAATACTTTGTGTGGTGAAGATAGAGCATAGCCAGACTATATGATTTTGTAGGGATAGCTTTCTTTGGCCATGATATTTTGAGAAGACATAATTGCTTTGTTAGTATGCTTGAAGTATTTTTATTTTTATATCAATATGAAATTTTGTCTTGAATCTTTCAAATCTGAATATTCATACCACAATTAAGAAGATTTACATTGAAATTATGCCAAGTAGCACTCCGCATCAAAAATTCTATTTTTATCATTTACCTACTCGAGGACGAGCAGGAATTAAGCTTGGGGATGCTTAATACGTCTCCAACGTATCTATAATTTTTGATTGCTCCATGCTATATTATCTACTGTTTTAGACATTATTGGGCTTTATTAGCCAATTTTATATTATTTTTGGGACTAACCTATTAACTGGACGCCCAGCCCAGAATTGCTGTTTTTTGCCTGTTTTAGGGTTTCGAAGAAAAGGAATATCAAACGGAGTCCAAACGGAATGAAACCTTCGGAAACGTGATTTTCTCATCAGATAAGATCCAGGAGACTTGGACCCTCCGTCAAGAAAGCCACGAGGTGGTCACGAGGGTTGGGGCGCCCCCCCTAGGGCGCGCCCACCTGCCTCGTGGGCCCCTCGAAACTCCACCGACGTACTTCTTCCTCCTATATATATATCCACATACCCCCAAACGATTGGGGACGGAGCCAAAAACCTAATTCCACTGCCGCAACTTTCTGTATCCACGAGATCCCATCTTGGGGCCTGTTCCGGAGCACCGCCGGAGGAGGCATCGATCACGGAGGGCTTCTACATCATCATCTAAGCCCCTCCGATGAAGTGTGAGTAGTTTACTTCAGACCTACGGGTCCATAGCTAGTAGCTAGATGGCTTCTTCTCTCTTTTTGGATCTCAATACAATGTTCTCCCCCTATCTCGTGGAGATCTATTCGGTGTAATCTTCTTTTTGCGGTGTGTTTGTTAAGACCGATGAATTGTGGGTTTATGATCAAGTCTATCTATGAATAATATTTGAATCTTCTTTGGATTCTTTTATGTATGATTGGTTATCTTTGCAAGTCTCTTCGAATTATCAGTTTGGTTTGGCCTACTAGATTGGTTGTTCTTGCCATGGGAGAAGTGCTTAGCTTTGGGTTCGATCTTGCGGTGTCCTTTCCTAGTGACAGAAGGGGCAGCAAGGCACGTATTGTATCGTTGCCATCGAGGATAACAAGATGGGGTTTTTATCATATTGCATGAAACTATCCCTACATCATGTCATATTGCTTAAGGCGTTACTCTGTTTTTAACTTAATACTCTAGACGCATGCTAGATAGCGGTCGATGAGTGGAGTAATAGTAGTATATGCAGGATCGTTTCGGTCTACTTGTGTCGGACGTGATGCCTATATACATGATCAGACCTAGATATTCTCATAACTATGCTAAATTTTGTCAATTGCTCAACAGTAATTTGTTCACCCACCGTAGAATACTTATGCTCTTGAGAGAAGCCACTAGTGAAACCTATGGCCACCGGGTCTCTTTCTCATCATATCAATCTCCATCACTTTACTATTGCTTTGCTTTTACTTTATTTACTTTGCATCTCTATACCAAAAATACCAAAAAAACATTATTTATCATCTCTATCAGATCTCACTTTCGTAAGTGACCGTGAAGGGATTGACAACCCCTAAGCGCGTTGGTTGCGTTGAGCTATTGTTTTTTTGTAGGTACGAGGGATTCGAGCGTAGCCTCCAACTGGATTGATACCTTGGTTCTCAAAAACTGAGGGAAATACTTACGCTACTTTGCTGCATCATCCCTTCCTCTTCGGGGAAATCCAACGCAGTGCTCAAGAGGTACCAACCATCAACTTTCTACCACAGCCACACCCGATTGGATGCGGTTTGCCTGATCCGCTGCTGTGCTCCGATCCGTACTCCCGCTCCATCGAATTTTCATCCAGCGGCCATGACACATTTCATCCCGGGCATCAATCCTCAGCTGGAGTACTTCTGTACTACAGGTAGTACCTGCCGGTGCAGCCATCTACGCCTCGTAACACCCCGACGCCCAGCTGTGGCACCCTCGCCACGGCCACGCCACCACCGGCCGGTTCATCTCGAACGAGTGAGTCACGAACGACACCACCACCATGAGAATGACATGTGGGATAGCCGCATTTAAGGTCCGCATGTCATTGACTCATATGCCGGGCACTAAGCCACTGAAGTTCGGTCCCGTGGGCCCCGAGAGGGAAATGTAACTCCTGCTGCAGGCCTTGTGGTGCTCCCGCAGTACGAGCTCATGCCAAACCCGGAATTTGTTTCTTACTACTACCAACTACTAGTAAGGTACACGTGCATTGCATGCATGAGATTCTGGTGGTTTGTGCATTATGCTTCTACATGTGGAGTCTTCTAGATTCTACATGTGGCAAAATCTGGTGGAATGTAGATGATATCCAATGGCCAGTAGTGCTCGGATTTGCCATCTTTGTACTGTCGGATTGGCTTCATCCAATGACCAACTTTCAAAGTTATGGTTTTGTTTGCAGCCTAAGGTTGCCACGCCTAAGCTTAGGCGTGCCACAAGTGTGTTTGGTTGCGTTCTCATCTCAGCATAGTTGTTCCCTCTTCATGCATGCTGAACTCAACACCTCTCCTCATGTATGCTCTCTTCATGCATGCTTCTAGTGTATTTGTTCTAATCTAGTGTGGACTCATGCACCCTCCATACACTCTACCAAACACCCAAAAGTGGGTCGAGAAGGGAACTCTTGGGATCATGCACCTTCATACACCCTACCAAACACACCAGGCATGTGTTTGGTTCATTGCTACAATTGTGGCTTGCCACACTTTTCTAGCTACATGGTCCAAATGTCATAGACTCAACTTCTTGCCAAATCTTGACACACTTGTGGTGGCCATTTTGTTAGCCACATTTTTGTGGCAAACACAGTTTGCCTAAGCTTAGTTGTGGCAAAGTTAGTCATGAATGAAGTTCAACCATGGAGTCTTCTAGATTCTACATGTGGCATAATCTGGTGGAATGTAGATGATATCCAATGGCCAGTAGTGCTCGGATTTACCATCTTTGTACCGTCGGATTGGCTTCATCCAACGACCAACTTTCAAAGTTATTCACACACTATATAGGGGGTATAGATATATATGTGCCGGCCCGTTGCAATGGATCCAAAGTATATCTGTTTAGTGGAGTGCACTCTAAACACATTATCTATTTATTTTTCTCTAACCTTTTGTACCCATGCAACCAAGCCACATAAGCTTCATGAGTGCCCCCACATCATATTATTCATACTCCCTCCGTTCCATAATGTAGTGCCTATAGATTTTTTAAAAAGTCAAACCTCACAAACTTTGACCAAGTTTGTGGAGAAAAATATTTACATCTAGAGTGCGAAACATATATCACTAGATTCATCATAAGATGTAGTTTCACATTATATATTTTTGGTATTGTAAATATAAATATTTTTCTCTATAAACTTGGTCAAAGTTTGTAAAGTTTGACTTCTCAAAAAATCTATAGGCACTACATTATGGAACGGAGGGAGTACTACGTTGACTGAAAAAAGATAAATCACCCATAACAAGATCTTCCCATTTTTTGTTCCTATGATGTTGTGTCGTGCACGTACCTACTAGTTGTATAATGGTAGTACTAGTTGTATAGTACTACAAACTTGGTACTTGTAGGAGTAGAGTAGTACGGAATGCTCCTACTCTATCAACGAGCCCCATCTGACACCAAATTCTTGGCTTCCGTGCTACAGCTAGGTCTTCCCCTCGTTTCTGTTTTCCAACCCGACGGTGGGCGGGTGCAGTTTGCCAATAGTCGGTTTGCTCAACGGCGGTCCCACATGAAAGTGAAAATGCTAGGCAACACGCTTTCCCTAAGCTATGTGTCGTGCCGGACGGGTCATGGAGTACTCCTGATTCCCGGGCATGTGGGGGGGAGCGTGACGCGAACGCGGCATACCTTTTCCTTTTACTAGCAATGTGCCCGTGCATTGTGACGGATCCAAAGTAGTAGAATAGTAGTACTTGTTCACAAACTTGAAAGAAATCACTCTTGTTTTGATATACTCCTAGTATATTACTCCCTCCGTTCCAAAATATTTGTCTTTTTAGAGATTTCAAATGGACTATCACATACGGATTATATAGACATATTTTGAAGTGTAGATTCACTCATTTTGCTCCGTATGTAGTCACTTATTGAAATCTCTAGAAAGACAAACATTTAGGAATGGAGGGAGTACTTTTCACTCAAAATATATTTCTTGGGTTGTTTTGATGAGGTGAGGGAGGGATGTGGTTGCTTTCAAGATAATAAGGGATTTTCTGCACATTGGAGCAGAGAAGTGGGCTATTGTTGCAGAAATGCCACAACTTACCTCACAGCCGTTAGATGCAGATCTAATGGTCAGAAACGACGGATGGCAGACACACCACCATCACCAACTAAGTCTTTTATAGGAGTAGGAGTAGAGAAACATGTATAAATTGTAACATTTTGGTTCTGCTCCTTGGCACGATCTATAGATAGAAATAACGATTGGAAAACGCTAGGGCGGGGCTATTTCCGCCAGATAAGCAGGGTACGTAGTAGCTAGGTTGGCGCATCGTCGGTTTGGTCACACACGGTCCGACATGTTCTAGTGTTTCTAGCAAGATGCCCGCGCGTTGCACGAAGTTGATGGAAAAGGTAAGCACAACTTATAAATTGATGGATGGAGTACTAGTTACAGTGATGCATATAATTAAGCAAAGGGATCACACATGTCGGTATTGACTGCAACAAGAATGCAACAGCACAATAAGAATTAAGGCCACGATGATGATGCGATCACAGTGGTGGTTACAGAAGGCAAGAAGAAAGATGCATCCATCAACGTACGACCTCCTCCTCCTCAACTTAGTGTGTCGGGCCACCGACCGGCGGCTAAGGAGCGGAGGCTTTTGTGGCAAGGTCAAGGTGCTTCTCAGCAAAGGCATCCAAGGCTTCCAACTGGTTGAGGAAGGCCAACGCCGTAGCGCCCTCACTGGCCTTGTAGATACCTATGTACATGATTTGCTCGTACACGTGGATGTGTAGGTCGATGAATTCTTGCGGGGCGAGGTGCCTCGCGGCGAGCGCGACCTCCAGGTGGACATTCTTCGTGGCGTCGGCGGGTAGTCGCAAGGCCACCAGTGCTTGAAAGAGGTTCCGGCCATGGAGGCCGATTAGGATGGCAGGCAATGAGGAGCCCGGGCGCGCGGGTTGGAGGAGTACGGTGATGTAGTCCGCGAGCTTCTTGAGGACGGTGAACTTGTTGGTGGTGGCAACGATCATCTGGTCCAACTGAGAGTCGTAGTTGGCGTCAATGGTGGCCATCCACCAGCCGGTCTCCAACACCATCTGGAGACGATCCTCGGCGCCATGCCGCAGGCTGACATCGTGGACCATCTGGCATAGCCACTAGGTGCTCGCGCGCATTGCCGCCATGGGTCTGGAGTGAGCTCTTTCGCACTTAGTGTAGGTGCTTAGGCAAATGCTTAGGTGCGTACAATGTGGCAAATGCTTAGGCGCCTTTATATGAGGGCAAACTGCGTTGCATTCACATCGTGCAGCCTCTTTTCCTGGTCCTCCTTCGATTACTTCCCTCATGCATTAATTGAAGGAGGATGCATTGGTCATTCAACATTTCAGGAACCGCTACTCCCTCCCTCGTCTGCATTAAAGCCGTATCGGGAACTGCGCCACCCGCTGTCAAATCGAATAGTACTACATCGCCCGCTGCACGCCCGGCTGAACATGCCTCCTCGCCTCCATCAAACCCCTCCGTTAAACCCGCATGCAAACCGAGAAACCTACTCCGTCCACACGTCTGTTCATGAGCGGGCCGGAATTAAACGCAACACCGGCCGAGCTCCTCCCGTCCGCCCTTAGTTTAAACGAGGCCAGACGCCGGCCAAGCTCCTATCGTCCGCCCTCTATTTACACGAGGCCAGACAGACAGCGGGCAAGAATCTCACCCCTCCGCCGCTCCCCCATCTCCTCCTTCACCATTTTCTCCACTCTTCCGATGGCTTCCGAGGAGCCGTTCTCCGGCATATTACCCGGCTGGGTGGCCCGCCGAGCCCTTCGGATATGGGCGAGGCCGCTCGGTGCTTCCCCAACCTCGCTTGGCCCGATGGAGCCAGTTGCCGCCCCAAGCAGGCGAGTGGTTCAGCAACTCGCCGCTCCAGTTCAGCTCGATGAGGAGTGGTGAGTTGATCCATGCCGGCACGGTGGCGAGCACACCGGTACGGGCATCGTCGCTGTCGCATCGTACCGCGCCACCAATGTCTGCAGTGCTGCGCCTCCCGTGTCTGTGGGCGCGCCTCCCGTGCTTGCAGCAGCGCCATGCAGGCAGAGACAGAAGCCGGGTGCATGGACAGCGACGAGTCGGTGGCCAGCTTCTCCCTGTCCGTTGCCATCATCGAGGAGAAGTAGAACACGGGAGGCCGCCGCCACTTGGGTCCCATGAAGGCCACTGCTGAGGCGACGACTGCGCATTTAGGTGGTTTCTTTGCTTCTTTGTCTCTTCCGAGGACCTTCGTCGACCCCGCAAAGTGTCTGGCGGACATGAGGAAGGCAAAGGGATCCGTGGGCGGCCATTTAGATTATGTACTCCCTCTCCAGCTGATGGGAAATTTTTGTTCTAAGAATGGATAAATTGTATGTATCTATAACTAAAATAAGTTTAGATACATCCATTTCTAGGACAAGTATTTCTGGACGGAGGGGTATTAATTATACCAAGAGAGCCGGATTGGCACCGCTTAGTTCATGTAAATGTAATGAAATCCATCATGTTTATATGAAGATCCAGCTTTTTTATACGAAATCCTTCATGCTTATATGAAATAAGTCCGTGTTTGCATGAATTTCATCTGGTTGGTTAGAGTTGTGAAAATGTATGCCGTTGGCGTTTGATGTCGTCCTCCGCGGAAGGAAGCGGGAGGAAATTTGCCGGCTGCCGTTGGAGATGCTCTTATGTTGGAAATAATAGAGTGACATCCAATCCATTTGAGTTAATTGCGTGTATGATTGTCCCTCTATAAAAAGTTAATTGCATGTACAGTGTACACGTGACTTGCAGGGTGACTACAACTTTGTACAAAAAGTTGAAAAGAAACAAGTCCATCCTTAATCTTGTATTCTAAATACTCTGTGGGTTCCACTGTCAGTACAGTAGCGAAAGAAGTATATATTAAATAAGTAATATATAATATAAAAATCTAAAGTTAAAGACAGAATTCGAACTCATGTCATCGCTTTGCGAGCATCCGGCGCTAACCAGTCCAGCACATTTTTGTTGTAGACCATGCTGGAGATATATCTCCATGTCTACTCTTATACTCCATTCGTTCCTAAATATTTGTCTTTTTCAGATTTCAAATGGACTACCACATATGGATGTGTATGTAGACATATTTTAGAGTGCAGATTCACTCATTTTGCTCCATATGTAGTCACTTGTTGAAATCTCTAAAAAGACAAATATTTAGGAACGGAGGGAGTAGAAAACAGAGTTGGTGATGATGGTGTGCGTGCCATCCTGCAATATAGGCCGTCGGGTTTATATCTAACAGATAGGAAGAAAACTATGGCAATTTTGCAAAAATATACCCACACCCCTCTCCACGTTCGCAAATACGGCCTTCCCTCGTTCATCCTTTTCTCTCACAAGATAAACTACTCATACAAATGCATCTTGATGTTTTGTGCAACGCACGAGCATCTAGCTAGTTTCTTTTAAAATAGTTACTGCGATAATTGGGTTGAAGTGATATATCTTATGTCTACCCCGAATGATTTCAGATTCACTAGTAGTAACAAAGAAAAGGTTGCCTTGTTAATTAACAAAAAACAGGGTGAAAACTATCACATGAGGCCGGTAAAAATGAGGCACACTGGGTTCATCGTCATCGTCACTACAGCTGTGCGCGTGCGAGAAGTCTACATATCGAGGGGGCTACTGAGCGAGGCACAGAGACACAATGTTCGAGAGAGAAACCAATTGACAGATTACGATTAGATCGAGTTGTCACCCTTCTGCTGTCATTGTTGGGGGGGGGGAGGGGGAGGGAGAGAAAGACGTATCGAGAGTGTGCACGGTAGGCACAGAGGAACAACTAGCGAGTGTGTGTGTGTATGTGTGTGTGTGTGTGTTTGAAAGAGGAGTAGATAGATTACTATCAAGATCGAGGTGCCGCCCTACTCCTTCGATGTCGGGTAGTGTGTGTGTGTGTGTGCGTGTGTGTGTGTGTGTTTGAGAGAGAAGCCAGTCGATAGATTAGTATCAAGATCGAGGTGTCACCCTACTCCTTCGGTGTTGGGAAGTGTGTGTGTGTGTGGGTGGGTGTCGGGGGCAGTGACACTCACATATCCCTACTCTTATAAAAAACAGAGTTGGTGATGATGGTGTTCCTGCCATCCTGCAATATAGGCCACCCGATTTATACCCGACGGATAGGAAGGAAACTGTGGCAATTTTGCAAAAAGATACCCACACCCCTCTCCGCATTTGCAAATAAGGCATTCCCTCATTCATCCTTTTCTCCCACAAGTTAAACTACTCATACAAATGCATCTTGATGTTCGGTGCAGCGCATGGGCATCTTGCTGGTAGGGAGAAGGAGTTTGTGTGACACATATCTGGCTATATTAAGGGATAGGTAGATAGCATTTGTGTGAGGCATACTTAAAGCGTCACGAAGATAATCAAAATTGTGTGCATGCAAGTGCCGTAAAAAATAAAGCGAGAAACAATGTGTGTGTGTGTGAGAGAGTGAGAGAGAGAGAGAGCGAAATATCAAAACAAAAGGTGCTCTGCTGGAATCCCATTGTATGTATTCATATGGTTCCGGAACTCGACTTAACCTTAGGCATATGTGTGAGGGACATTATTATACTTTGAGACATTAGTGGCTGTGGGTCGGCGGAATTAAAGGGGTGGGCGTGTTCGACAGAGAGAGCGTGTGTGTTTCTGTGTGAGAGACTTGTAGGATGGGGTAGAAAGACGAATTCTAACATTGACGGAGGGAGAGAAATACACGAAGTGCGCGTGTGTGATTCCGATGCCCACAGGGAAATGAGATATGTATGCGTGTGAGAGAGATTGCACAATTCATTCACATATCACTATCTACGATCGTGGACGTGCATCTCTTGAAAATAAATCAATATCTACTTCGTATCGTGGCCAAAGGTACAATATCGATTCAACGCTATAAAGATTGGACACTCACGTACCACATTTTTTTTCTATTTGAATAAACCTTTTCAGTTGTGCATGCCAAAGTTACAGTGATGTTTCTTCAAATAACCAATGTAGCTATCATGTACATGCACCATTGTTACTCTTGCATTCAAAATCATTAGTCTTGGATGATTTAAGGTTCTATTATGAAGTAATATATGTAATATTCATATATGAATTCAACGGGTACGCAATTTATGAAATGGAGGCTATGTAATCATATGAGGCAACACTTTTAAGTAGCGGACTACAATATCCATTTCTTTTTGTGCGCCTCTACACTAACACGTCAATGCATTATGTTTAAAGTAAATAACCAATTGCACTAAATTATCTATTTACATGAGAAATACATAGGCTAAGCGTTTGATCCCTTTTTTGTGAACGCGCCACTACACCCGTACGATTGGCCGCGCCCGTGTGAACGTCCAAGTTATCGGCGCATCATCCCGAGTTATTGTCTTTTTTCTGGGGTGGACTTCACACCAGTTATTAACTGCTGACACGTGCCCCGTGTACACAGTCTCGCATGACCTTCCTGCTAGCACGGTCCAAAATTAGTTGAAACTGGATACGAACGATCCCGCGGGCGGCAAAATCTCCCGCCTCCTTCTAAAATTTCCGCCACCTTAGTCTTTAGCATGCGAAATTCCCCTTTTGTCCTTGGTGCACGGAAACCAACAGTTACAATACCGCCCTAATCTACATAATAGGTCAGGGCTGCTTTGGTAACTTCCGGTTCCCCCCACTACACGGCACTCCCATTTCCTCTCCCCCTCCCGCAAAAACGACTAACTCCACAGCACCAGAGCATCTCACATCACACCGACCGTACTTCATCGACCTTTCTCCCCTCCCCTCTCGAAACCCTAGACTGCTCATCCACTGGCGTACCAAAGCCCATTCACTGCTAGCGGTGTCCACCTCGCCGGATCTGCTTCTGCGGCCGCATCTAACCCTCCCACCTCCCCTAGAAACAAGTAGACTGCTCATCCACCACTGTACCACAGTCCATTCGGTGCCGGCCTTGTCCACGGCGCCGGATCTGCTTCACCGGTACTCTCGTCAACCACAGCGCATCTGCAGTGGCTCATTCGTACTCCCCGCCAGAGACGCTTCGTTCACTCCCCCCCCCCCCCCCCCCCCTCCCCCGACCCCGGAGCCACCCCACCGACGCCCCCGTCGATGGCCTCTGATCCTCTTTGTCGACACCTTCCTCAACCCTACCGGAGCCGCTTTGCCGACACCATCGTCAACCCCACCGGAGTAGCTTCGCCTATACCATTTTCAACCCTACTGGGGCCGCTTTGCCAACTCACAAGTCCACGGCCTCAGATCCGCTTCCTCGCACCCACATCCAACCTACTGGAGCAGCTTCTGACACCCCGTCCACAGCCGCAGATCCGCATCGTCGACACCATCCTTAACACAACCACCGGAGCAGCTTCACCTACGCCCTCGTCCATGGACACAGATCCGCTTCGCCCACACCGTAGTCCACCCTATAGGAGCAGCTTCACCTACGCCCTCGTCCATGGCCACAGATCCGCTTCGCCCACACCGTAGTCCACCCTACCGGAGCCGCTCCACAAACACGCTACTCCATGGTTCTAGATCTCCTTACTGGACCCCGACAGCCAGCGCATCATCATCATCCTTGACGTTTCTAACCTGATTCCCACCGTCTCGCAAGATGCCAAGCATCTGCCACGGCCTAGGTACTTGTCACCTTTAAACCATCCAGCATCACTTGCCCGATGTACTTCAAATATACTAACAGATCGTTGTTACCTGTTATGCAGCTGGCAAAAACTACAAGGACGATGTTTCTTCTGGATCTAACAGCTTGGCCAACCAAGATCCTGGACCGAGGCATTGCTATGATCTTGTAAGTGTGTCTCTCCCTCTTGTATTGTTCTGTGCCTGCCAGCGTGCTTTGCTAGGATTTTCGACCAGTAATCCCTTTGTGCAGACAATGATTTCAACTACTGGCTGCTAAATTAGATATGTAGATGTCATACATGATACTACCTTGTACCTCCGTTCCTAAATATAAGTCTTTCCAGAGATTCCACTATAGGCTACATACGGAGCAAAATGAGTGAATCTACACTCAAAATGCATCTATATACATCTGTATGTGGTCCATACTGGAATCTCTACATAGACATATATTTAGGAACAGAGGCAGTTCATTACACAAAATCATAGGTGGCATTTAGGAATTCCAGTACACTGCATTAGGCTCCCTTAGAGTGCCTGCTAGTCCAGCACACAGAGTCATGGCTAGTTTATGCTACGCACACAATCATTAATTCGTGGTTTAAATATGCGCAAGGGATATGCAATGTATTATCATGTAGAGATGTCTGAAATTAGCCGTGTCAACTTGCAGATAGGGTTACACAATGAAAAAGTACAAGATGTATGTGGCAATTTCATGGAACATCGCAAAAAAAAGGAGAGCCAGTGGTGAGCCTATACAGTGTGCTATGGTACGTCACTCCTCCATTGCAATCATCGTGACATGTTATTTGTATGTCAGTTCTATTGGCCAAGTTTCTTAGGGACAGTTATTACGAGTTATCCTAAGAAAATAAGCACCTGTGAATATAAGCTCCATGTAATAAGTCAACCAGTTCTTTTCATTGCATTTTCAGCTTATCTTTGGTATGATCAGTGAAAAGTCTAGATTGCATTATATTTTTTCATTTTGCTGCCCCTATGAAAATTAATTTGACTTGCCAACATCACAAATTGAACTCGATGCAGTAATTAATATGATAGGAAAACAGACCTTCACTATTTGCTCAAAATGCAAATACAAAGATACCATCTACTTGGCACAATCTACTTTGGTCCATAGAGATCCCATTGCCTAATTTAAAATAAAAACGCATGACCCACATTTAAATGAAGAACAATTATTTATTGAAATTTGATGGTCCAAGTGGCTGGTTATTATCATATAGCAGCACCATCTGAAAGCATCATATAGCACCAGCAGCTCATATCAACTCATCATACAACAGCAGCAGCAGCAGTGTGCAATTCATCATATACCAGCAGTAGTTCATAGCAATTCATCATATAGCAGCAGTAGCAGCTCATAGCAATTCATCATATAGCAGCAGCAGGAGCAGCTCATAGCAATTCATCATATAGCAGCAGCAGGAGCAGCTCATAGCAATTCATCATACAGCAGCAGCAGGAGCAGCTTATAGCAACTCATCATATAGCAGCAGCAGCTCATAGCAATTCATCATATAGCAGTAGCAGCTCATAGCAATTCATCATATAGCAGCAGCTCATACCAATTCATCATATAGCAGCAGGAGGAGCAACTCATAGCAATGCATCATATAGCAGCAGCAGAAGCAGCTCATAGCAATTCATCATATAGTGGATCAGAATGAAAATTTGGCAAAAAATCAGAGGAGATCCTCACCTTGTTGGATGAGCTCATCCTAAAATAGCACCTCAAGGCCACAGCCTGGGAGGTGGGGAGGGGGAATAAGGTGCCTTCTGCCGCAGTGTAGCATCAGCCGTAGTTGTGCAGCACCTGCGAGAGTAGTGCGTTGGACGAACCATAGTGGAGCAGCTGCTGGAGACCATGAGAATGAGGGGCGGCACCAGAGGGAGGAGCAGCCAGGGAGATTTGCCCCTACCCGCCGGCCATGTAGCCTAGCTGGACAGAGCATCGTCGAGGACCAGGCCAGATGGGACCGGTGGCGACGACTTGCTAGAGGAACCCTAGTGCTGCAGGCAGGGTATCGAGGTAGAGGGAAAGGGGAGAGGAGGTGCAAGCGGGCAGGGCAATGAACGCTTGCGTGTTTGTTTTTACTTGAGGGTGAGGTGTGACGCGGGCGTCACCAGATGCATTTTGAGTGTAATATAGGCAGACAATAGAGTCATTTCACTATTCCTCTTCCCTTCAATTTTTAGTGAGGTTGTACCTGAAACACCCCCCTCCAAAGCAAAATTAGTTAAGCCCAAGCCCATAACTCAAAAATGACTTCTTTACATCTTTTATGGCTTATTTTGACAATAAGCCCTGAAAAGGCGGAATAGAACTGGCCCTTAACCTGCAATTCAATTGTGCGTGGAATGATGAATCACTCCTTCCTGCTATAGTGTACATTTAGGCATCATCATACATGGCATAACCTAATACATGTGCATTCCATTGTAGAATCTGGAATATGCAATGTTTATGTTAGTTCATACATTGCACATGATGTTTAAATGCCCCCTAAATTCAAGTGATGGTCTTTAAGCCTTCTTCTTTGCTTCTTTTCTTGATATGTAAGATTTGCTCACACATCTGTTCAATTGCTTGTTTGCATCAGCCAGCCATACTAGGGCTGTTTGCTTTGATTACTTGTTGTTCTTGACCTAACATGCTAACAGAGCTTGTCAACAATTTAAACACTAAGGGTTGCTGTAGTGGGGCCTTTTCTAACTCATAGGTGACATAAAGGTTTGGTTGTACACTAAAGTAGGCTCTCCAAGAGTACCTGGAGATCCAGTTCGAAGGTATGCCTAGTTTTTACATAGTGCAAACATAGTAAATGCTCATTTCATTGTGTGCAAGTGCAAGAGATGTGGCATGTTTCATTATGTGGTGTTGTTTTGTTATAATCTCATCCTTTTGTGTTCAAAGACTGGAAAGTATGCATATTTATCTTCCAAGGAGACGAGTAACTAGTTTGTGTCACCTTGCAGAGGGGGTGCAATGAAGATAAGATTGAGGATTTCCAAGTACAAGATGTTAGGAAGGAGCCTTGCAAGAGAAGTAGGAGCTGCACTGAGCCTCTTCAACCTGTTAAGGCAAGTCACTATATACAACTCAACAGTTCAATTCATTGTTTGTTTCAGGCATAGTTAATTTGCTCTTTTTAATTGCTTTATTTGTCCTCAGTTAATGAGATGCCCAAATAATGATGCCTAATGTTGGGTACTTGTATAACTATTAGTTGACATAATTAAAGGCCTTACCATTTAATTACTCTGCCGAAGTGTGCCTGAAGCTTTGAAGTCTATTAACCAACTATTATTGAATGAGGCTCACAATCTAGTTTATACTAGGCTAATGATTTCATAGTTTTTCTTGTTGTAGTATGTTTGTATGAAATCCTCTGCTGTTCATTATGATCCCTAAGACCTTAATTGAGCTACAGAATGGCCAACTGCTTGCTTACTTCTATGCAACGTGTTGTCTAAATTTCTTACTTGTCTGTGTTTTGGATTGGGCCCCAACATCATGCTCCTCTGGTGAGCTAAGAGAGATTTCTGTATGCAGGCTGCACAGACTACCTTTTTTATAATTTTTAAAATATCACCTGCTTATGCTTCATGACGTGTAACATTATTGTTAGACCTGTTTTGCCATGTACAAAATAGTATGTCTTGCTCGCTTCACTGTTGTAACTATATTTTTGCCCTAGTCATGTGTACTTACAGAAACATTTCAGGATGAAATGACATCAACACAAAGATCTGCAAACAGTGCGGCATGGCCGTTACCGAATGATTATGGATTGGAATTGGAATGTGCTGATGTTCTCGAGGATCAACTAGAGGTGGCAAGACAACGTGTACATGATTCTGAATGTACAATCAACAAGTTGAGACTGGACATGCAGGTATTAAATGCAGGAGTCAAAAAATGAAACAAGACACTGAGGTAACAACGAAGGAATTGGAGATTTTGCAGACTGGAATTTGTGCTATCTAAATCCGGCCAATCATATTTTCTGAAGAGATTATAGTTCAAATGGTAAGTTATGTTGATGCGCGCCCATAATGTATGAGTTGTATTTGCCCAGTGTATGTAATTTGTTGTTTCTGTATGCTTTATTATCACTGGTGCCGAACCATAATGCCCACTGGGTACAAACGGCTGTAATTTCTTTATTGTATAGTGTAGGATTATTCTATGTTTCTATGCCTTAGTCTCTTTATTGTATAGTGTTTGTTTTTTAGAGGTGATAGTATAGAGTAGGATAATTTTTTGAATATGATATGTCGTTCAAACGGGGGCCAACTCGCCCAAACGTTATAGTGACCATGGTCGTCCACGGGCCGTACGATCCATGGGTCATCTATGTGACGGACGATCCATGGCCTTCTATCGGCTGTTGGATCCGTGGGCCTTCTATGGGCCGTCGGATCCATGGGCCTTCTATGGGTCGTTGGATCAATGGGCCTTCTATGGGTCGTCGGGTCAATGGGCCTTCTACGCCCCGTAGGATCCATGGGCCTTCTACGGGTCGTCTCATCTATGGGCCTTGTACGGGCCGTATAAGGGGCCGTAAACGGGCTAGAGTTGAAATCGTCCGTTCATGGGCCGACCATAACGGGTCGTCGTTAATTGGCCATATTTGATGACGCTATGAAAACGACCCAATGTATTAACGGGCCTCAAACGGGCCGACTGTAACCATGGGCTGAATTTGGCCCACAAGCAGAAAATGACAGTAATGGGCCAAAAGTAAACGAATGCTGGAAATGAGCCCAAGAATAAATGGGCCCTAAGAAGGCCGAAAGATAACATGTGCTGGAAACGGCCCAACGAAATAATGGGCCGTTAATGGGTATAAAGCGATACACTGTCATTACGGGCCAGTTTTACCATGGGTCGTTAATGGGCCGAGGGTTACTAAGGGCCTTATATGGGCCGAAAGACGTCATGGGCCATACATGGGCCGGAAGTTAAAACGGGCTGGAATTATATTGGACGGCCCAGATGACATTACTGGGCCTAATTCGGATAGGCTGTAAATGGGCCCTGGGTTAGCGGGCTGTAAATGGGCTATATGCGAACAGGACGTTAATAGGCTTGCCATGGGCCGGCCCGCCATCTTTTGACCAAGTCAAACGGGCCGGCCTTTTCACATGAATAAGCCTCTGTTGGGCTGTGCCACGTGTCGACGTAGCATAGGCGCTTTGTGTCCAATGAATGGATGACATCTGTCCCAATGGCGAGCCGACACGTGTTCCCTCCAGCCAATGATGATTTTACATGTGGAAAATCCCCATTGGTCGGGGCTGTTAATGGGTTATCGGATCCAAAACCGGACCCGATAGCTTAACGGCATTCCGTTACGGTGGATGCCACGTGCCGGTCACCCTTGACGAAAGCACTTCTGTGACGCGTGATTTATCGTCATGGAAGTGGACACTTCCGTGATGATAATTTTGGTAATGTCATGGAACACTTCTACGACAACACAGGTATGACTATCTTGATTCTGTCATAAAATTTTCATGGATGTACATGCATGACAGAAAACGTGACCTACTGTGACAAACACATATCATCACGTCAGTGTATTTTTATATAGTGTCTTATGATTGGAACTCTAGCAAGCATCTGCAACTACCAAATATCATTAAGGTAAAACCCAACCATAGCATTAAGTATCAAGTCCTCTTTATCCCATACGCAACAACCCCCTTACTCGGGTATAAGCTTCTATCACTCTCGCCACCCACGATATGAGAATCATGAACATATTCCAACACCCTACAGCGGGAATCCCTCACGCTTGCGCGACACGAAGGGCACCATAGGATAGCACCAAAATAAAACATACAATTCAAACCAATCACGATCATCAATCAACCCATAGGGAAAAATAGATCTACTCAAACATCATAGAGACAATTGCTTATTTACCATTGACAAGCTCGGCCATTGCTCATTTGCCATCGAATAAACCAATGTTGCTCTTGTACCGCTTACAAGCTTCTTTCGTTGCTAATTTGCCAACAACCATTAACTTGGTGTGAACCACTTCTGTTAAAGTAAGAAAAATGACAATTTTGCCCTCATTGGAAAATGAGCAACCTTACCTATTGTTCCTTTTAACCATGCTGAACCACTTCTGTTCAAATTATCATAACATATTGAGATTACATATTTCTCTAAAAAATTGGCACCACCTTGCTAGTAATTTTAGATCAAACAATTTATGAGAACAATATAATATTTTCATCATACACATAACAAGGATAAAAGGTAGCATCTTGCTGGAGCTAGCTTGCATGACAATAACATATATTAAGACAACATATTTCTCTATAAAAAATTGCAGCACCTTGCTTGTAATTTTATGATCAAATTGTTATAAGCATGGTATCAATATATTTGCATCATAACACATAATGAGGATAGTAAATAGTATAAATAGACATGGCACTCATAGTCCAGTACAATAAATTGAAGTGCACGAAAGAGACCAATGTCCAGTACAGAAATTGAAGTGCACAAAAGAGAGCAATGTACAATGCAAGAAAACAAGTCCACAAATGTAATAGAAAGAAACAAGTTCACACTTTCAGTTTTTCCTTGCTACGAGTGGCCATAGCAGAGTTGTTTGGTTGCCTTTTCTTGGTTCGAGTGGCCATTGCAGGGTTGTTTGCTGCAGCTAGAATCACCTTTGCCTTCAACTTGCCCTTGTGTTGCTTTGGTGTTGACGAAATTTCCAATGAGGTGCTCTCAATTTGGTTCGAACCGATTTTTGACCTAAATTAACAATTCATGTTTAAGTAGATGATATGATTGCAAAAGAGAAGCACAATATGACCTTGAAAACTAAGGTGTCATTTACCTCACAGATTTAGATGATGTTGACTTCACCACATCTACTTCACTTGGGTTGTTAGTTGAACATGGAAGGGGCAGCGTTGGTTGCCTTTGGTTGCTTGAATATTAGTGTCACCACTCCTTGCTGCAACTTCGGATTTATTTCTTTTTCCCTACATGAGCAAAAGAACATTAACATTGTTATGTGCATGATAATTGTTAACAAAATCACACTCTTACCTTCTCTCTTTTGCGACATCAGTATGCGCTTCTTTTGCATCTGGATCAACATTTTTGCAACCTTGCCATCTATGACCATAGTCTTTGCAAATTAGGCATTGATGTTGTCCTTTTCTTCTCTTGCTCTTGCTTTGCTCAGCACCACTCTTGTGCCTCTCTACTTTTGGCGTCCTCGGAGCCCTTCGAAGGATTGGAGGGTGTAAAAAGAATTCATGGGTTTTCTTTGGCCATTGTGATGCATAAGTAAGCCCCGACAGTACGGGAGTATATGCTGCTATGAACTTGGCAACACTATAGTAATCATCAACAAAGTCTTCTATAGTGACCCCCCTAATTCTGGTGATGAAGGAAATGGCATGCTTGCAAGGCTTCCCTGATACTTGGAATTCTCTACATGTGCATGTCCTCATGTCCAGATCCACAACATGTCGCTTGCCATCTTCACCACCCTCACTCACCTCTGCATTCATGTGGTTAATCTCTCATACTCTATGTCCAACCCTCTACTCTTTGCATTCAACTCCTTCATGACACTAGGTAGTACATAGTGGCCTTCCAATTTTTTGGCAATCCTCCTCTTCTCCATCTTGACTAGTATCTTCCTTATGATTTTGTCCACCAACTGAAACAACATCATGCCCTTGTGCTTGTTGATCCAATTGTTGAAGCACTCGGCCAAATTGTTTGTCACATAATCTACCTTTGAGGAAGTGGAAAATTTTCTCCTAGACCAAAGCCTACTATGGTATCTTGTCAAGTACACTATTGCTTTAGGTTTTTTCTCTTCTATGGCTGCCATGTGGGCTCTGAAAGCTTCTAGAGTCCATGAATAAGCTGCTGGCCACATATGGTCATCAAATACTTTACCATGAATTTTTTTTCTTAAAGTTGACAACCAAGTGGTGCATGCATTCCCTATCTTTAGCATACTTATACACCTCTTCAATTGCACTTTCAACCCCTTTTCCTGCATCCGAACAGATTGCAAGTCCAGGTGGACAACCGATAGCTTGATGAAGCTTATCATTTCCAATAGGTTTGTATTTTTCACTAATAGTATCAAATTATTCTACAATGATAGTTTCATCATCAGACCACACAACCCAAGAGTACTGTGCAAAAATAGCATCTAGAAACCCCTTCATAGTAGTTATAGCATGCAAATCAATGCTCCAACTGAAGGAAAAACCTCCGTTGAAGTTACGACGACTGCTACATATCCTAACTTCTAGCACACATGTTGATGCCTGGTCCATCCTGCGGACGCAACCATGACAATCAGCAACCAATTTTTCTAAAGAGGGGCAGTGTGCAACTAAATATCACGACAGAATATATCACGAACACATGAGAAAATGAACTACCTTATTGCACCTGGAACGAGGCGATGTTGAAGAAGCAACATCCTCATTAGCTGTGAGGGAGGCACCTGGAACTGTTGGTCCAGCGATTGTGAGGGAGGCGGCTGGAACTGGAGGTCCATCGGCTGTAGGGGCGCTGGCTGGAGGGGAGGAGGCAACAGTAGACAGTGCAGGGGCGGCGGTGGCTGGAGTAGCACCTGCAGGGCCGACGCCTGGAGAAGCACCTGTAGGGGCGTCGACGGCGAGATCCGTAGCTGTGGGGCCGGCGACGGTAGGATCCCAGTTGCAGGCCGGCGGCGACAGGAGCAGCAATTGGAGGGTCGGTGGTGGCTGAAGCAGCAGCTGGAGGGATGGGGGCGGCAGGGGCGACGAATGGAGAGACAACCACGAGTGGAGGATCTCCGGCCTGCGGGAATAGATGTGGGAGGGGCGGTGGTGGCGGTTCCGCCATGGCCATGCCGTGGCCAGGTTAGGGTTGGAAACGGGGGGCGTTGTGCGGAGGGGGGAGTTGTGCAGGAAGAAAGAAAAGGTTTTTTACTACATGTTTTTCCTCTTTTTTACAAGAAAATAAGAGGGTGGTATATGAGGGTAGTACTAGTATTTTTAGATAAACCGACAATGGTTATTAAATCTAATGGTAGAGGTATAACGACAGATTAACAGCGATGGCAAATTGGCAACGAAACAAGCTTGTAAGCAGTACAAGAGCAAAGTTGGTTTGTTCGATGGCAAATGAGAAATAGCCGAGGTTGTTTATGGTAAATAAGCATTTCTCTCTTTTTCTTTAAGAAATCCAACCACACCAACAACGCGGCAAAGCACGTGCAACCCTTCTAGTATTATGAGCAACTCCAACGCGCCGACTCATTTCGTCCGCACGTGTCCATTTGGGTCGGCACGGACATAAAAGTCGGCCCAACGCGCCGACTCATTTCGTCCGCGCGTGTCCATTTGGGTTGGCTCGGACAGAAAGTCAGCCCAATGCACGGACCCAAACGGACGCGCGTCTGCTTTTCGTCCGCCTGTCGACCCATTCCCGGCCCATTTTTGATCCGGATTTGCGTCGGTGTAGACACGAGACGGACGCGCGCGCGCTCGTCTACTCCTCCCCCTGGCCCGTTGGTCGGTTGCAGCCTCCACCATTTCCCTCCATTTCCCCAAAAACCCTCCCGCCCGCGCGCGCTCCCACCGCTCCCCATGGACGACGACCTCGATGCCGCCGCCGGCCTCGCCTCCCTCGCCTCAGCCGGCATCATGTCCGCCCCCTCCGGCAAAGGCAAGCCTCATGCCCCCACAAGACCGCCGCCGCGCCCAAGCCGAAGAAGAAGTTGACAACTGACGAGCAGGCAAGGGAGTCGATGAAGAGAAAGGACCAGAGGCACGCGGCGGACATGAGGGAGGAAGCCATCGCGGCGGTCGCCATCGCTGTTGCCGTCCAGCAGGAAGCCACCAACGCTCGCGTCACGGCAGCAATGAGGGAGGCGCTAATTTACCCAGGGTTAAACCTGGCCAGCACGGCCTCGTCAACACCGCCGTGGCCGCGGCCAGCACCCGTGCATCTGTGTTTCCTCGGATGGTGCTGCCCGACTCGCCCCGCGCGTCGGCGACGCAGCCGATGCCCGAATTCCACGTCTACCCGCAGGCCTCCCGACTCTCCGGGGAGTGCTCGCCCAAGGTAAGCATGGTGTCACCTTCCACGCCCACGCCCATCGACCTCAACGCCACACCGGTGGCTGGTGGCTCGTCATCCAGAGGTGCGAGGAAACGCGCGCGGCACATGCTAGCCGATGTGCTATTGGGCGCACGCAACCTGTTCGACGGAATGCCGGCCTCCAGCGATGGCAACTACGTGCAAAACATCATCTTCGAGGGTGGTGCGGTGGCCACTTGCGGTGCCGCCAGGGCCGGCTATGATCCCAAAGAGACACAGAGCCATGACGATCGAGGGTTGTTCATGCCATCCACCTTTGATCAAGATCAGGTCGCCTTCATGCATGATCAGGTCGGCTTGGACCTGAACGGCTTCCCACTCGACCACGAGTTTCCGGAGGACTACGGACAAGAGGAAGAGGATGAGTTGGACATCAAAGGGGAGCCTTTGTTTGAGGACGAGCTCACCAACCAAGCCGCCGGGAGGAAACCAAAGCGCAAGAGCAGGCAGACCAAGGCGTACACGATAGCCGAGGACAAGCTTCTTTGTGAGTGTTGGAGGGATATTCGGCAAGACCCCAAGACCGGCGCCGAACAAAAGGCATCAACCATTTGGACTCGTGTCCATCGTGAGTTTCATGAGCGCGAGAAGTTTCCACCGTACCAAATGCAAAGCACGCGCGGATGGCTGTCCATTTCGAAGCATTGTAAGGTGATCCAACAAGAGTGCAACAAGTTTTGTGCCACTCTTGAGAGCTTCAAGGCATGCCCCGTGAGCGGCATCGGCATGCAAGACATGGTATGCTAGCAAGCGGCCCTCTTTTGTGTCATTTCGTTCATGCTTGCATGTCCAATTTCATATCCATTTGCCAATATGCTTGCATGCAATTAATTTGTAGGCATTCCACTTTGGAGGCATTCAAGGTCCAACATGATGGCAAGTTCTTCAACCGCTCCCATTGTTGGAGGGTCATCAGAGATGAGGAGAAGTTCAAGGCGCAATATGCCGCCCTCAAGTCGCGTGTGGGGAATAAGGTCGTGGAGGAGGAAGACGGTGAGAAGCCACGGCTGCGGGGGAAGACCAACTCCAAGAAGCAGGACAAGCGAGATGCGGCGTCATACGCCTTGATCGCAAGCGTGGAGGGCATGATGACCAAGAAGGACTCGAGGGAGGAGGAGCACCGGCGATACAAGGAAGAACAAATGAACACCTTGATGAAGATCCGAAAAATGAGGCTTGACATGGAGACGGAGAAGCAAGCTAAGATGCTTGACATGGAGGCGGAGAAGCAAGCCAAGATGCTAGAGATCGAGGCCGCCAACACCAACACCAAGGTGAAAGAAGTGGCTCTTGCGACCATGATGATGGGAGTGGAGATCATGAAGGTGGATCCCAACACCGTGTCACCAAGGAAGAGGTCGTGGTTTGAGAAGATGCAAGCCAACATGCTCAAGTTTGACGACGAGTGATCTATGGCGGCGAGCGCCATCCTTTTTTGAATGTTGGCAAGTGTGCTGGCATGACCACGGCCGTGATGGCATGGTCGAACTCTCCCGCCCCTTTTTTGTGTGCTGACATGTGTGTTGGCCGCTGGCAAGTGCACCAGCTGAACTGTGTGCTATTTTTCTGAAGCTGGCATGGTGCCGGCATGAACTTGGCGCGACGACACCGTGGGCCTTTTTCAAAATTTGCATGCGGACATGAAATGGGTCGCCGTCGTTGGGCGCACTGCCGACCCAAATCGTAAAGAGGGCGGATGCCGACCGGGCGGCCGACCCAAACAGACAAAAAGTGGACAAATCTATCGGCCTTTTGGGTTAGCGCGTTGGATTTGCTCTAATCAAATCTAAGGGCTCGTGATGATCTGGTGTTCTGCCAGCCAATCGATTCGGATTAGATGTTCTGCCACGACATATGATCCTCACGCAAGTCCCCTTGATCGATCTTATCTGGTGGTCGCGCACGTCCTCCTCGTCGGCTCATATCCGGCCTCTCTTCTCGAAACAAGCCCCCACCCCCCCACCCCCGCGCTGCCGCCGCCCCTATGGCCACCATCGCGTGCCCTCTAGTCTTCATCAAGGCCATGGAGGGGGACATGGCCACAGACTCGCCCGGCATCGTCACGTAATTTCCGTGCCGATCCACTTTGATGCGCACGTAATTTCCATACTTCGATAGCTTATATGCTACACCATCAAGCCCGGGGTCTTTTCTGGAGCGGCGGTGCTCTCCCTTGCGAACGTGGCTCTAGCCATAGTCTACTACGTCGCTTTGATGTTATCAAGGGCCCGCCAAGCTGGAGGCCATAGCAGAACAAGGCATCATCGTGGGCCAACCCGTGATCCCGCAGCAGGGCAGCGAACCGGTGTTCGTCCATGAGACTACCCATAGTAGGAGTAACACAGATGGTAACATAACATTTATCTAGACAAATAGATGACGTGGCAAGTAATTAATGATGAAAGAGATGCATGTAGTAACATAGCTAGTATAAGATCACCCTACACCAAAAAGCAGACCAAATGGCTTAGTCGTTTAACCACGAGATTTTTGCAAAGTTTCTGGGAGAAATACATATTGGATGCTCCACTTAATTTTAAATCGAGTCAGACCCACCCTAGAGCGTGACTTTATGACATGCGTGCGTCCCTGCCCAAGAGGCGTAGGCATCACCCAAGATTTTACAAGCTGCCGATAGCACATGAAGGGTTGGAGAAGAGGAAAAAAAGATAAAAACATAAAATGAAACCAATAAAAGAAATCGTAACAAAGAATTGCACACACAAACGAAACACTACCGAGGCAGCAAACAGGACACTCACCGTCACAGAAACAAAACTCTAGCACTTCACGAACGATTGCCACCAAAGGTCACTGAAGGTATCACCTTATTGTAACACAAATTGGAACAAACCTGACGTATTACTCATTGATTGATCAAGTTGAATGACTTCAAACATGTCTTGGACGCAGTCGGCATTTCGACACCAGCCTATAGCTCATTTACCATGCTCGGAGCATCTCCACTCGCGCCCTGCTACCTCTTGAGCTTGCATTGGTTTTTCCCTTGAAGAGGAAAGGGTCATGCAGCAAAGTAGAGTAAGTATTTCCCTTGGCTTTTGATAACCAAGGTATCAATCCAGTAGGAGACAACGCACAAGCCACCGAATACCTGCACAAACAAACACCAACTTGCACCCAACGCGATAAAGGGGTTCTCAATCCCTTCACGGTTATTTGCAAAGTGAGATCTGATATAGATGGATAAACGTTAAAGTAATATTTTTGGTATTTTTGGTTTGTGGAACGGAAAGTAAAAGATTGCAAAGAAAGTAAATAGGAAAATAAAATTGTAGATCAGAAACTTATATGATGGACAGTAGACCGGGGGGGCATAGGTTTAGCAAGAGGCTTCTTTCAAGATAGAAAATATTATGGTGGGTGAACGAATTACTGTCGAGCAATTGATAGAAAAGCGCAAAGTTATGACGATATCTAAGGCAATGATCATGAATATAGGCATCACGTCTGTATCAAGTAGACCGACTCCTGCCCGCATCTACTACTATTACTCCACACATCGACCGACTCCTGCCTGCATCTAGAGTATTAAGTTCATGAAGAAAAGAGTAACACATTAAGTAAGATGACATGATGTGGCGCGATAAACTCAAGCAATATGATGAAAACCCCATCTTGTTATCCTTGATGGCAACAATACAATATGTGTCGGTTCCCCTTGTGTCACTAGGATCGAGCACCGCAAGATTGAACCCAAAGCTAATCACTTCTCCCATTACAAGAAAAACCAATCTAGTTGGCCAAACCAAATCGATAGTTCGAAGAGACTTGCAAAGATGTCAAATCATGCATAAGAATTCAGAGGAGATTCAAATAATATTCAATTATAAGCTGATCATACATCCACAATCCATCGGATCTCGGCAAACAGACTGCAAAAGAGTATTACATAGAATAGATCTCCAAGAACATCGAGGAGAACTTTGTATTGAGAATCAAAGAGAGAGAAGAAGCCATCTAGCTACTAGCTATGGACCCGTAGGTCTATGGTAAACTAATCACGCTTCATCGGAGAGGCAATGGTGTTGATGTAGAAGCCCTCCGAGATCGAATCCCCCTCTGGTAGGATTCCGGAAAAGTCCCCTAGATGGAATCTCACGGGTACAGAATATTGCGGCAGTGGAAAAGTGGTTTCGCGGCCCCCCTCGAAGGTTTTGGGATATTTGAGAATATATAGGCAGAAGAAATAGGTCGGTGGAGACACGAGGGGCCCACAAGGGTGGGGGCGTGCCCTACCCCCTGGGCGCGCCTCCCGGCCTTGTGGCAGTACAAGAGAGGCTAGCAATGGCGGAAAGGTGAGAGTCCGTATAATCCACGGACTCAACATTAGTCATAAAGAACTCACATACTTATTGCAAAAATCTATTAGTCATCGAAACAAAGTACTACGCGCATGCTCCTAGGGGGATAGATTGGTAGGAAAAGACCATCGCTCGTCCCCGACCGCCACTCATAAGGAGGACAATCAAAAAATATCTCATGCTCCAACTTTGTTACATAACAGTTCACCATATGTCCAAGTATTTCTCAAATTCACAATTACTTACTAGCATGACTCTAATATCACCATCTTCATATCTCAAAACAATCATAAGGAATCAAACTTCTCATAGTATTCAATGCACTTTATATGAAAGTTTTTATTATATCCCTCTTGGATGTCTATCATATTAGGACTAATTTTATAAACAAAGCAAATTACCATGCTATTTTTAAAGACTCTCAAAATAATATAAGTGAAGTACGAGAGTTCATCAATTTCTATAAAATAAAACTACCGCCGTGCTCTAAAAAGATATAAGTGAAGCACTAGAGCAAAACTGCCTAGCTCAAAAGATATAAGTGAAGCACATAAAGTATTCTAATAAATCGCGATTCATGTGTGTCTCTCTCAAAAGGTGTGTATAGAAAGGATGATTGTGGCAAACTAAAAAGCAAAGACTCAAATCATACAAGACGCTCCAAGCAAAACACATATCATGTGGTGAATAAAAATATAGCCTCAAGTAAAGTTACCGTTAGACGAAGACGAAAGAGGGGATGCCTTCCGGGGCATCACCAAGCTTAGGCTCTTGGTTGTCCTTGAATATTACCTTGGGGTGCCTTGGGAATCCCCAAGCTTAGGCTCTTGCCATTCCTTATTGCATAGTCCACCAAATCCTACCCAAAACTTGAAAACTTCACAACACAAAACTCAACAAAAAATCTCATAAGCTCCGTTAGTATAAGAAAATAAATTACCACTTTTGGTACTATTGAGAACTCATTCTTTATTTATATTGGTGTAATATCTACTGTATTCCAACTTTTCCATGGTTCATACCCCCCCGATAGCCATAGATGCATCAAAATAAGCAAGCAACACGCGAAAAACAGAATCTGTCAAAAACAGAAAGGTGTGTAGAAATCTGGAGATTTTGAGTACTTTTGTAACTCCAAAAATCCCGAAACATTAGGAAGACCTAAGCAATTTGTTTATTAATATTTTGCAAAAAACAGTATTTTATCGCACTTCTGCCAAAAATGAAAATTAATTTCCTCAGCACAAAAGTTTCTATTTTTCAGCAAGATCAAATCAACTATCACCGTAAGCTATCCCAAAGGTCTTACTTGGCACAAACACTAATTAAAACATAAAACCACATCTAACCAGAGGCTAGATGAATTATTTAATGCAAAACAGAACCTAAAAAGCAAAAACAAAAACAAAATTGGGTTGCCTCCCAACAAGCGCTATTATTTAATGCCCTTAGCTAGGCATAAAACACGAATATATCTAGGTATTATCATCTTTGGCATGCAATCCATAAGTGGCTATCATAATAGATTCATAAGGAAATTTAATTTATTTCTTGGGAAGTGTTACATGCCTTTCCTTAACGGAAATTAAAATCTAATGTTTTGTTCTTTCATATCAATAATTGCACCAATCGTTCTGAGGAAAGGTCTACCAAGAATAATAGGATATGTAGGATTGCAATCTATATCAAGAAAAATGAAATCTACGGGCACATAATTCCTATTTGCAACAATAAGAACATCATTAATTCTTCCCATAGGTTTCTCATACAACAATTTACATCTCATACAACAATTTATATCTCATCAAGTCTTGACCATATCACATCACAACATGCCCTGCAAAAACAAGTTAGACGTCCTCTACTTTGTTGTTGCAAGTTTTACGTGGATGCTACGGGCTTCTAGCAAGAACCATTCTTAATTACGCATCAAAACCACAATGATTTTTTGTCAAGTGTGATGTTTTAACCTTCAACAAGGACCGCCCGTAGTCAAACTCGATTCCACTAAAGTTGGAGAAACAGACACCCGCCAGCCACCTGTGTGCGAAGCATGTCGGTAGAACCAGTCTCATGAACGCGGTCATGTAATGTCGGTCCGGGCCTCTTCATCCAAAAATACCGCCAAATCAAAGTAACACATTGGTGGTAAGTAGTATGACTATTATCGCCCACAACTCATTGTGGTCTACTCGTGCATATAACATCTACGCATAAACCTGGCTCGGATGCCGCTGTTGAGGAACGCGGTATTTCAAAAAAATTACTACGATCACGCAAGATCTATGTAGGAGATGCATAGCAATGAGACGGGAGAGTGTGTCCACGGACCCTCGTAGACCGAAAGCAGGAACGTTTAGTAACGCGGTTGATGTAGTCGAACGTCTTCACGATACAACCGATCCAAGTACCAAATGTACGTCATCTCCGTGTTCAGCACACGTTCAGCATGATGACGTCCCTCGAGCTCTTGATCCAGTTGAGGGCAAGGGAGAGTTTTAATCAGCACGACGGTGTGGTGACGGTGATGATGAAGTTACCAGCGTAGGGCTTCACCTAAGCACTACGACGATATGACCAAGGTGTTAAACTTTGGAGGGGGCACCGCAGATGGCTAAGAGATTGTCTGTTGTGCCTTTGGGGTGCCCCCCTGCCTCCGTATATAAAGGGGGAGGAGGAGGTGGCCAGCCAAGGGGGGCGCGCTATGGGGGGAGTCCTACTTGGACTCCTAGTCCAAGTAGGATTCCGCCCCCCATCCTTCCTTCCACCAGAGAGGGAAAAGGGGAAGGGAGAGAGAGGGAGAAAGAAAGAGGGGGGCCGCCCCCTTCCCCTAGTCCAATTTGGTTTGGGCAAGGGTGGGCGCACCCCTCCTCATGTGGCCTTTCTCCTCTCCTCTAGTATGGCCCAATAGGCCCAATATTTCCCCCGGGGGGTTCCGGTAACCCCTCGGTACTCCGGTAAAATATCCGAATCACTCGGAACCATTCCAATGTCCGAATATAACCTTCCAATATATGAATATTTACCTCTCGACCATTTCGATACTCCTCTTCATGTCTGTGGTCTCATCCGGGACTCCGAACAAACTTTGGTCATCAAATAACATAACTCATAATACAAATCGTCATCGAACGTTAAGCGTGTGGACCCTACGCGTTCGAGAACTATGTAGACATGACCGAGACACGACTTCAGTCAATAACCAATAGTGAAACCTGGATGCTCATATTGGTTCCTACATAGTCTACAAAGATCTTTATCGATCAAACCGCATAACAACATACGTTATTCCCTTTGTCATCGGTATGTTTACTTGCCCAAGATTCGATCGTCGGTATCATCATACCTAGTTCAATCTCGTTACCGACAAGTCTCTTTACTCGTTCCGTAATGCATCATCCCGTAACTAACTCATTAGTCACATTGCTTGCAAGGCTTATAGTGATGAGCATTATCGAGAGGGCCCAGAGATACCTCTCCGATACACAGAGTGACAAATCCTAATCTAGATCTATGCCAACTCAACAAACACCATCGGAGACACCTGTAGAGCATCTTTATAATCACCCAATTACATTGTGACGTTTGATAGCACACTAAGTGTTCTTCCGGTATACGGGAGTTGCATAATCTCATAGTCAGAGGAATATGTATAAGTCATGAAGAAAGCAATAGCAATAAAACTAAATGATCATAATGCTAAGCTAATGGATGGGTCTTTTCCATCACATCATTCTCTAATGATGTGATCCCGTTCATCAAATGACAACACATGTCTATGGTGAGGAAACTTAACCATCTTTGATTAATGAGCTAGTCAAGTAGAGGCATACTAGGGATACTTGGTTTGTCTATACATTCACACATGTAGTAAGTTTCTGGTTAATACAATTCTATCATGAATAATAAACATTTATCATGATATAAGGAAATATAAATAACAACTTTATTATTGCCTCTAGGGCATATTTCCTTCAGTCCCCCACTTGCACTAGAGTCAATAATCTAGATTACATAGTAATGATTCTAACACCCATGGAGTATTGGTGTTGATCATGTTTTGCTCGTGCGAGAGGCTTAGTCAATGGGTCTATTCTCTATGTCTACCTCCTTGACTTGATCGCAGATGGAATTGAAGCGTCTCTTGATGTGTCTAGTTCTCTTGTGAAATCTGGATTCCTTCGCCAAGGCTATTGCTCCAGTATTGTCACAAAAGATTTTCATCGGACCCGATGCACTAGGTATTACACCTAGATCGGATATGAACTCCTTCATCCAGACTCCTTCATTTGCTGCTTCCGAAGCAGCTATGTACTCCGCTTCACACGTAGATCCCGCCACAACACTTTGTTTGGAACTGCACCAACTGACAGCTCCACCATTCAATATTAAATATGTATCTAGTTTGTGACTTTGAGTCATCTGGATCAGTGTCAAAGCTTGCATCGACATAACCATCTACGATGAGCTCTTTGTAACCTCCATAAACGAGAAACATATCCTTAGTCCTCTTCAGGTATTTCAGGATGTTCTTGACCGCTGTCAGGTGATCCACTCCTGGATTACTTTGGTACCTCCCTGCTAAACTGATAGCAAGGCACACATCAGGTCTGGTACACAACATTGCATACATGATAGAACCTATTGCTGAGGCATAGGGAATGATTTTCATTTTCTCTCTATCTTCTGTAGTGGTTGGGCATTGAGTCTGACTCAACTTCACACCTTGTAACACATGCAAGAACCCTTTCTTTGACTGATCCATTTTGAACTTCTTCAAAACTTTATCAAGGTATGTGCTTTGTGAAAGTCCAATTAAGCATCTTGATCTATCTCTATAGATCTTGATGCCCAGAATATAAGTAGCTTCGTCGAGGTCTTTCATTGAAAAATTCTTATTCAAGTATCCTTTTATGCTATCCAGAAATTATGTATTATTTCCAATCAACAATATGTCATCCACATATAATATTAGAAATGCTACAGAGCTCCCACTCACTTTCTTGTAAATACAGGCTTCTCCAAAAGTCTGTATAAAACCATATGCTTTGATCACACTATCAAAGCGTATATTCCAACTCCGAGAGGCTTGCATTGAAAAATTCTTATTCAAGTATCCTTTTATGCTACCAGAAATTCTATATCATTTCCAATCAGTAATATGTCATCCACATATAACACCAAAAATGCTACAGAGCTCCCACTCACTTTCTTGTAAACACAGGCTTCTCCGTAAGTCTGTATAAAACCATATGCTTTGATCACATCATCAAAGTGTATATTCCAACTCCGAGATACTTGCACCAGTCCATAGATGGATCGTTGGATCTTGCACACTTTGTTAGCACCTTTAGGATCGACAAAACCTTCTGGTTTCATCATATACAACTCTTCTTTAAGATATCCATTAAGGAATGCAGTTTTGACATCCATTTGCCAAATTTCATAATCATAAAATGCAGCAATTGCTAACATGATTCGGACAGACTTAAGCATCGCTATGGGTGAGAAGGTCTCATCATAGTCAACTCCTTGAACTTGTCAAAAACCTTTCGCAACAAGTCGAGCTTTGTAGACAGTAACATTACCGTCAGCGTCAGTTTTCTTCTTGAAGATCCATTTATTCTCTATGGCTTGCCAATCATCAGGCACGTCAACCAAAGTCAACACTTTGTTCTCATACATGGATTCCATCTCAGATTTCATGGCCTCAAGCCATTTCGCGGAATCTGGGCTCATCATCGCTTCCTCATAGTTCATAGGTTTGTCATGGTCAAGTAACATGACCTCCAGAAAGGGATTACCGTACCACTCTGGTGCGGAGCGCACTCTGGTTGACCTACGAGGTTCGGTAGTAACTTGATCTGAAGTTTCATGATCATCATCATTAGCTTCCTCACTAACTGGTGTAGGAATCGCTAGAACTAATTTTTGTGATGAACTACTTTCCAATTCGGGAGAAGGTACAATTACCTCATCAAGTTCTACTTTCCTCCCACTCACTTCTTTCGAGAGTAACTCCTTCTCTATAAAGGATCCATTCTTAGCAACGAATATCTTGCCTTCGGATCTATGATAGAAGGTGTACCCAATAGTCTCCTTTGGGTATCCTATGAATACACATTTCTCCGATTTGGGTTCGAGCTTCTCAGGTTGAAGCTTTTTCACATAAGCATCGCAGCCCCAAACTTTAAGAAATGACAACTTGGGTTTCTTGCCAAACCACAGTCATATGGTGTCGTCTCAACGGATTTAGATGGTGCCCTATTTAACGTGAATGCAGCCGTCTCTAAAGCATAACCCCAAAACGATAGTGGTAAATCGGTAAGGGTTATCATAGATCGCACCATATCTAATAAATTACGGTTACGACATTCATACACACCATTACGCTGTGGTGTTCCAGGTGGCGTGAGTGGCGAAACTATTCCACATTGTTTCAAATGAAGACCAAACTCATAACTCAAATATTCACCTCCACGATCAGATCGTAGAAACTTTATTTTCTTGTTACGATGATTTTCCACTTCACTTTGAAATTCTTTAAACTTTTCAAATGTTTCAGACTTATGTTTCATCAAGTAGATATACCCATATCTTTGCAAATCATCTATGAAGGTCAGAAAATAACGATACCCGCTGCGAGCCTCAACACTCATCGGACCGCATACATCAGTATGTATTATTTCCAACAAGTCAGTTGCTCACTCCATTGTTCCGGAGAACGGAGTCTTAGTCATCTTGCCCATGAGGCATGGTTCTCAAGCATCAAGTGATTCATAATCAAGTGATTCCAAAAGCCCATCAGCATTGAGTTTCTTCATGCGCTTTACACCAATATGACCTAAACGGAAGTGCCACAAATAAGTTGCACTATCATTATTAACGCTGCATCTTTTGGCTTCAATATTATGAATGTGTGTATCACTACAATCAAGATTCACTAAAAATAGACCACTCATCAAGGGTGCATGACCATAAAAGATATTACTCATATAAATAGAACAACCATTATTCCCTGATTTAAATGAATAACCGTCTCGCATCAAACAAGATCCAGATATAATGTTCATGCCTAACACTGGCACCAAATAACAATTATTTAGGTCTAAAACTAATCCCGACGGTAGATGTAGAGGTAGCGTGCCGACGGCGATCACATCGACTTTGGAACCATTTCCTACGCGCATCGTCACCTCGTCCTTACCCAATCTTCATTTAATCTATAGCCCCTACTTCAAGTTGCAAATATGAGCAACAGAACCAGTATCAAATACCCAGGCGCTACTACGAGCATTAGTAAGGTACACATCAATAACATGTATATCAAATATACCTTTCACTTTGCCATCCTTCTTATCCGTCAAATACTTGGGGCAGTTCCGCTTCTCGTGACCAGTCCCTTTGCAGTAGAAGCACCCAGTCTCAGGCTTAGGTCCAGACTTGGGCTTCTTCACTTGAGCAGCAACTTGCTTGCCGTTCTTCTTGAAGTTTCCCTTCTTCCCTTTGCCCTTTTTCTTGAAACTAGTGGTCTTGTTAACCATCAACACTTGATGCTCCTTCTTGATTTCTACCTCCGCAGCCTTTAGCATCACGAAGAGCTTGGGAATTGTCTTATCCATCCCTTGCATATTATAGTTCATCGCAGCTTTTATAGCTTGGTGGCAGTGATTGAAGAACTCTGTCGATGACACTATCATCAGGAAGATTAACTCCCAGTTGTGTCAAGTGGTTGTGGTACCCAGACATTCTGAGTATATGTTCACTGACATAACTATTCTCCTTCATCTTGCAGCTATAGAACTTATTGGAGACTTCATATCTCTCAATTCGGGCATTTGCTTGAAATATTAACTTCAACTCCTGGAACATCTCATATGCTCCATGACGTTCAAAATGTCTTTGAAGTCCCGATTCCAAGCCATAAAGCATGGCACGCTGAACTATCGAGTAGTCATCAGCTTTGCTCTGCCAGACGTTCACAACGTCCGAAGTTGCTCCTGCATCAGGTCTTTCACCTAGCGGTGCTTCCAGGACGTAATCCTTCTGTGCAGCAATGAGGATAATCCTCAATTTATTGACCCAGTCCGTGTAGTTGCTACCATCATCTTTCAACTTAGCTTTCTCTAGGAAAGCATTAAAATTCAAAGGAACGGTAGGACGGGCCATTGATCTACAACACCATAGACATGAAAAAACTATCAGGTACTAATTTCATGATAAATTAAAGTTCAATTAATCATATTACTTAAGAACTCCCACTTAGATAGACATCCCTCAAGTCATCTAAATGATCACGTGATCCAAATCAACTAAACCATGTCCACTCATCACCTGAGATGGAGTAGTTTTCAATGGTGAACATCACTATGTTGATCATATCTACTATATGATTCACGTTCGACCTTTCGGTCTCAGTGTTCCGAGGCCATATCTGCATATGCTAGGCTCATCAAGTTTAACCTGAGTATTCTGCACGTGCAAAACTGGCTTGCACCCGTTGTATGTGAACATAGATCTTATCACACCCGATCATCAGGTGGTGTCTCGGCACGACAAACTGTAGCAATGGTGCATACTCAGGGAGAACACTTATACCTTGAAATTTAGTGAGGGATCATCTTATAATGCTACCACCATACTAAGCAAAATAAGATGCATAAAAGATAAACATCACATGCAATCAAAATATTGACATGATATGGCCATCATCATCTTGTGCCTTTGATCTCCATCTCCAAAGCACCGTCATGATCTCCATCGTCACCGGCTTGACACCTTGATCTCCATCGTAGCATCGTTGTCGTCTCGCCAACTATTGCTTCCACGACTATCGCTACCGCTTAGTGATAAAGTAAAGCAATTACATGGCGATTGCATTTCATACAATAAAGCGACAACCATAAGGCTGCTGCCAGTTGCCGATAACTTCTACAAAACATGATCATCTCATACAAAAATTTATATCTCATCATGTCTTGACCATATCACATCACAGCATGCCCTGCAAAAACAAGTTAGACGTCCTCTACTTTGTTGTTGCAAGTTTTACGTGGCTGCTACGGGCTTCTAGCAAGAACTATTCTTACCTACGCATCAAAACCACAATGATTTTTCGTCAAGTGTGTTGTTTTAACCTTCAACAAGGACCGGCCGTAGTCAAACTCGATTCAACTAACGTTGGAGAAACATACACCCGCTAGCCACCTGTGTGCGAAGCACGTCGGTAGAACCAGTCTCATGAACACGGTCATGTAATGTCGGTCCGGGCCGCTTCATCCAACAATACCGCCGAATCAAAATAAGACGTTGGTGGTAAGCAGTATGACTATTATCACCCACAACTCATTGTGTTCTACTCGTGCATATAACATCTACGCATAGACCTGGCTCGGATGCCACTGTTGGGGAACGCTGTATTTCAAAAAAATTCCTACGATCACGCAAGATCTATCTAGGAGATGCATAGCAATGATACGGGAGAGTGTGTCCATGGACCCTCGTAGACCGAAAGCGGAAGTGTGTAGTAACGCGGTTGATGTAGTCGAACATCTTCACGATCCAACCGATCCAAGTATCGAACGTACGTCACCTCCGTGTTCAGCACACGTTCAGCACGATGACGTCCCTCGAGCTCTTGATCCAGTTGAGGACGAGGGAGACTTTCGTCAACACAACGGCGTGGTGACGGTTATGATGAAGTTACCAGTGCAGGCCTTCACCTAAGCACTACGACGATATGACCGAGGTGTTAAACTGTGGAGGGGGGCACCGCACACGGCTAAGGGATTGTCTATTGTACCTTTGGGGTTCCCCCAAGCCTCCTTATATAAAGGGGGGAGGAGGTGGTGGCCGACCAGGGGGGCGCGCCATGGGGGAGTCCTACTTGGTCTCCTAGTCCAAGTAGGATTCGACCCCCTCCTTCCTTCCACTGGAGAGAGAAAAGGGGAAGGGAGAGAGAGGGAGAAGGAAAGAGGGGGGGTCGGCCCCTTCCCCTAGTCCAATTTGGTTCGGGCAAGGGGGGCGCGCCCCTCCTCATGTGGCCTTTCTCCTCTCCTCCAATATGGCCCAATAGGCCTAATATTTCCCCCAGGGGGTTCCGGTAACCCCTCGGTACTCCGGTAAAATATTCGAATCACTCGGAACCATTTCGATGTCCAAATATAACCTTCCAATATATGAATCTTTACCTCTTGACCATTTTGAGACTCCTCGTCATGTTCGTGATATCCTTTGGGACTCCGAACAAACTTCGGTCATCAAATCACATAACTCATAATACAAATCGTCATCGAACGTTAAGCGTGCGGACCCTACGGGTTGGAGAACTATGTAGACATGACCGAGACACAACTCCGGTCAATAACCAATAGCGGAAACTGGATGCTCATATTGGTTCCTACATATTCTATGAAGATCTTTATCGGTCAAATCGCATAACAACATACATTATTCCCTTTGTCATCGGTATGTTTACTTGCCCGAGATTCGATCGTCGGTATCATCATACCTAGTTCAATCTCGTTACCGGCAAGTCTCTTTACTCGTTCCGTAATGCATCATCCCGTAACTAACTCATTGGTCACATTGCTTGCAAGGCTTATAGTGATGAGCATTACCAAGAGGGCCCAGAGATACCTCTCCGATACACGGAGTGACAAATCCTAATCTTGATCTATGCCAACTCAACAAACACCATCGGAGACACCTGTAGAGCATCTTTATAATCACCCAGTTACGTTCTGACGTTTGATAGCACACTAAGTGTTCTTCCGGTATTCTCTAATGATGGGTCTTGTCCATCACATCATTATGCTAAGCTAACGGATGGGTCTTGTCCATCACATCATTCTCTAATGATGTGATCCCGTTCATCAAATGACAACACATGTCTATGGTCAGGAAACTTAACCATCTTTTTAACGAGCTAGTCAAGTATAGGCATACTAGGGACACTCTGTTTGTCTATGCATTCACACATGTACTAAGTTTCCGGTTAATACAATTCTAGCATGAATAATAAACATTTATCATGATATAAGGAAATATAAATAACAACTTTATTATTTCCTCTAGGGCATATTTCCTTCAAGTTGACTCGTCTCCAGTCCCATCTTTATCAAGATTTATATTACAAAACAAAGATTCAATAGGAGTCACATCAATCACTTTAAGATCTTCATCATTATTCTCACGGAAACTAGAAGAACACGCTTTTATAAACCAATCTTTTTTAGCACGCATCTTAGCGGTTCTTTCTTTCCACTCATCAATGAAAAATATCATGGCTTTGAGAGAATCATTGATATCATGCTTAGGTGTAATAGATCTAAGTTTCAAAGAAGCAACATCAAGAGAAATTCTATCCACGTTCCTAGCCAAATCATCAACCTTAAGCAATTTTGCTTCAATCAGAGCATTGAAATTCTTTTGCGAACTTATAAATTCTTTAACACTATTCTCAAATTCAGAGGGCATCTTATTATAATTTCCATAATAATTGTTGTAGGAATTACCATAATTATTAGAGGAATTACTAGGAAACGGCCTAGGATTAAAATTACCTCTATACTCGTTATTACCAAAATTGTTCCTACCAACAAAATTTACATCCATAGATTCATTATTATTCTCAATCAAAGTAGACAAAGGCATATCATTAGGATCAGTAGGAGCACTTTTGCTAGCAAATAATTTCATAAGCTCATCCATCTTTCCACTCAAAACATTAATCTCTTCAATTACATGCAATTTTTTTCTAGTGGAAGATCTTTTGGCATGCCATTGAGAATAATTAATCATAATATTATCAAGGAGTTTAGTAGCTTCTCCTAAAGTAATTTCCATAAAAGTACCTCCCGCAGCCGAATCTAAAAGATTTCTAGAAGCAAAATTCAATCCGGCATAAATTTTTTGTATAATCATCCACAAATTCAAACTATGAGTAGGGCAATTTCGTATCATCAATTTCATCATCTCCCAAGATTGTGCAACATGTTCATGATCAAGTTGCTTAAAATTCATAATATCGTTCCTAAGGGAGATGATCTTAGCGGGAGGGAAATACTTAAAATAAAAGCATCTTTACACTTATTCCATGAATCAGTACTAGTTTTAGGCAAAGATGAAAACCAAGTTTTAGCACGATCTCGAAGTGAGAACGAAAATAGCTTCGATTTAACAATATCATTATCCACATCTTTTTTATTTTGCATATCACACAAATCAACGAAATTATTAAGATGGGATGCGACATCTTCATTGGAAAGACCGGAAAACTGATCTTTCATAATAAGATTCAACAAAGCGGTATTAATTTCACAAGATTCCGCATTAGTAGCGGGAGCAATCGGAGTACTAATAAAATCATTGTTGTTGGTATTGGAAAAGTCACACAATTTGGTATTATCTTGAGCCATGAGAAGGCAAGCAATCCAACAAACAAGCACACAGAAGGCAAGCGGAGAAGAAGGACGAGGGGCGAAGAAAAGGCAAATCTTTTTGAAAATCGTTTTAGAAGTGGGGGAGAGGAAAACGAGAGGCGAATGGCAAATAATGTAATGCGAGGGATGAGAGTTTATGATGGGTACTTGGTATGTCTCGGCTTGGCGTAGATCTCCCCGGCAACGGCGTCGGAAATTGGCAAGCTGATGGGAGATCAAATCTTGACTTGACTTGGCGTAAATCTCCCCATCAACGGTGCTAGAAATTCTTCCTGCTACCTCTTAAGATTGTGTTGCTTTTTCCCTTGAAGAGGAAAGGGTGATGCAGCAAAGTAGAGTAAGTATTTCCCTAGGCTTTTGAGAACCAAGGTATCAATCCAGTAGGAGACAACGCACAAGCCACCGGATACCTGCACAAACAAACACCAACTTGCACCCAACGTGATAAAGGGGTTGTCAATCCCTTCACTGTTATTTGCAAAGTGAGATCTGATATAGATGGATAAATGTTAAAATAATATTTTTGGTATTTTTGGTTAGTGGAACGGAAAGTAAAAGATTGCAAAGAAAGTAAATAGGAAAATAAAATTGTAGTTCGGAAACTTATATGATGGAAAGTAGACCCGGGGGCCATAGGTTTCACTAGAGGCTTCTCCCAAGATAGAAAATATTACGGTGAGTGAACAAATTACTGCCGAGTAATTGATAGAAAATCGCAAATTTATGACGATATCTAAGGCAATGATCATGAATATATGCATCACGTCTGTATCAAGTAGACCAACTCCTGCCCGCATCTACTACGATTACTCCACACATCGACCGACTCCTGCCTGCATATAGAGTATTAAGTTCATGAAGAACAGAGTAACGCATTAAGTAAGATGACATGATGTAGCGCGATAAACTCAAGCAATATGATGAAAACCCCATCTTGTTATCCTTGATGGCAACAATACAATACGTGTCGGTTCCCCTTCTGTCACTAGGATCGAGCACCGCAAGATTGAACCCAAAGCTAAGCACTTCTCCCATTGCAAGAAAAACCATCTAGTTGGCCAAACCAAATTGATAGTTTGAAAAGACTTGCAAAGATATCAAATCATGCATATAAACATTGAGAGGTGATTCAAATAATATTCATAGATAAGTTGATCATAAATCAACAATTCATCGGATCTCGGCAAACACACCGCAAAAGAGTATTACATCAAATAGATCTCCAAGAACATTGAGGAGAACTTTGTATTGAGAATCAAAGAGAGAGAAGAAGCCATCTAGCTACTAGATATGGACCTGTAGGTCTGTGGTAAACTACTCACGCTTCATCGAAGAGGCAATGGTGTTGATGTAGAAGCCCTCCGTGATAGAATCCCCCTCCGACAGGACGCCTGAAAAGGCCCCTAGATGGGATATCACGGGTACAGAAGGTTGTGGCGGTGGAAAAGTGGTTTCGTGGCTTCCCTCAAAGGTTTTGCGATATTTGAGAATATATAGGCGGAAGAAATAGGTCGGTGGAGTCACGAGGGGCCCACAAGGGTGGGGGTGCGCCCTGCCCCCTGGGCGCGCCTCCTGACCTTGTGGCCGCCTCGTGGCTTTCCTGACATGCACTCCAAGCCCTCTGGATGTCTTTTGGTCCAAGAAAAATCATAGCGAAAGTTTCATTCCGTTTGTGTCATGGAATTGTCACGGAAGATGTCCTAGTGTGAGGACTTCGTCGTGAGGCCAACGCATCTATGTGGTAGCTTGAGAGGGGTTGATTGGAATCGAGAGACGCAACACACAAGACAAGGGTTTAGACAGCTTCGGGCCCCAGGAAACATCATCTGATAATAACCCTACATGCTTTTTGTGGCTAGGTCTTATTATCATCACGAGGGAGTAGCCGTAAACCGGCTCTCCTAGTGGTGTCTAGCCTTAAGATTCTCCCCCCTCTTGGGGTGCCCTGCCCCTCCTTATATAAGTTGAAGGGGCAGGTTACATGTAGAGTCCATCTCGGACTAAGACTTAAACTATTCTGACTTCTCTTCATGGGCTTCTTAACATCTTGGGCTTCTTAACATCCCGGGCTTATTAACCCCAGGCGACCCTATCTGCTGGGTTATGACTGTCCGCCGATTTATAATCTGACTTAACATCTGGCTTATCATCTGCCGGGTTACCATCTGACTTACAATCTGGCTTATCATCTGTCGGCTTATGATCTGACTTAACATCTGCCGGGTTACCATCTGACTTAACCATCTGTCTTAACTATCTGCCTTAACCATCTGCCTTAACTCTCTACCTTAACCATCTGTCTTAACTCTGTCGGTTTACCAAGTCCCAGCCGGGTTATAACTCCGACCGGGTCATACCACGGGGTATATCTCCGACATTAGCCCCCAGTTTAATTTGGATTTATCCATGTTAAACTGATCCTGATCATCCTTAAGTCCTTGTTATTTCCTTCTTCTAGAAAATCCGGGTCAATAGGCCAGCTTCATACTCAGTTTGCTGACATTGGTTTCTCACACAGAAATACTGTGAAGAATAATTCATTTGATTCGGCTCCCAATGCTTAAGAAAAAATATTGGTCTTGAAATACTCATCTGATTTTCAGCCGGCTTAAAGATGTAAAACTTGTCGGTTTATCATTGCTAAAATTGTCGGTTTATAAATATTGATGGCACCGGGTCATAACTGTAGTTAACATCAAGCTTGAAAATATACATCTTATATGCCTATTACTTGTAGCCCCCAAGTCTTAAGAAGGCAGCGTAGCAACAGCTTAAGACTTGCTTCAATATAAATGTCACAACCTTGAAGAAACCCGATTTGTTCATCTCAGTCACTAGTCAAACTGAATATTCCACATATGTAGCCCCCAAGTGTCGGGTTGTCATGCTTGCAGCAACCTGGGACTTGTAATTGTCTGATGCCCATAAAAACTTCAACCAGTGTAGCCCCCAAAGGTCGGGTCATTAAGCAATAATGAACAGGGACTTTATATATACTTCATTGAAAATAATATCATATGATGTAACCCTCGCCATGGGGCTCGAACCCACGTCCACAAGGTTAAGAGCCTTGTATTTTACCAACTGAGTAGTAGACCTTTCAATATAACGGATTAAGACTTGTGTACCTTGAATTTTTGACAGGAGCAATTGGTAGCCCCCAAGGGTCGGCTCATTACGTTGTGACGAGTCGGGTCTTCAATAAGGCAAGTAAGAAATGACCTTGCATTAGCCCCCAAGTACCATGGTGCATGCTGGCAGTGACATGAGACATGCGTATTTGATGTAATCTCAACTTGAATAATGTAGCCCCCAAGTGCCGGGTCGGAAGCCTGCAGCGACTCGGGACTATTCCTTCCATTATAGAATAAATCATATCCATTGATAAAATAATGGCCATTGCGCTAAAGCGACTTTGAAAACCTCAATCATAATACTGGTTATTGATAACCATAAAAATCCAGCCATGTTGGCTATTCAAGATTTGAATAATATAATCCGCTGCGGGTATTGACTCGTAGGCATGCAATATCATGATTTCGATTGCTCAAGGCAAAGATATCCTGGCAACGTATAGTCTGCTATCAGGGCAGGTTATTTACCCAATATGCTCAATTATGAGTCATATAGTTAAGGCTACATGGCCTGAATTGTGAAAACCATATGTCAATATGGTACAAAGATGAACCCAAAAAATGTTCAAATAGAAATAATATATCAGAAAAAACAAGGCTTTCATAGGACGCCAAGCCTAAATCTCAAGTGCTTTCATGGGACGCACAGCCGCTGAGTTAAACCTTATAAGCCAGACATCACACAACCAATCGTCTTTTTAACTTTGACAAGTTCAGGGTCTGTATAACATTGACTTGTCAAGAGTACGGCGGGTCATTCCAGGATTACCTGGGCAGAGTGGCGGATTTAAAAAGGCAGGATAACCCGAGGTTTTAGGTGAATACACATGGCTTCCAATCCTGGCTTTTAAGCCTATTACAAGGGTCATAAAAACTCTTTGTCCTTCGGAACAAAGAGCCCCCAAGCAATACTTTTGAGCTGTGCTCAATGGGCACCTATGTTTGATTGGGTTTTTGCAACAGACTCTCTTTGGTCCCTTTAACCTGGGTAGCAAGCCCCCAAGTGTTTCTGTAAGAATGGCGTATAAGCCTGATCAAAGGGTAATCATAGCTTCGCTCAATGAGCAGGAAGCCCCCCAAGTGACCATAATAAGATAAGCCCATAAGGCAGGATATCCATATTTGAATCACGCATCATGGCAGCAAGTTTTCTTTGGCAACCTTTAACTTTTCTGAGAACTTTGAACTTGCGAGAGATGAATTTCTTTTTTCAACCGGAGTTTTAAACTGGATATTGAGAGCTTCAAAGCTTTGCGGGAGACAGATTTCCCTTGAACCGGATTTTAAACCGGAATCTTCATTTTAAGCCGGAAATTTTCTGACAACCTTTAAATTTTCATCAATATAACAGCAGCCTCCGGGACCGGGTTATCTTCCCTCCACTGACCCGGAGTTCTTGACTTGCTTTAAACTGTCAGTCATTTACTGAGTCATGTCATCGTAGCCCCCAAGTCTCAAGGCGACTCGAGGAGTTGGTTTGAGATTCTTCATATTTGATCGTGACATAAACCGGTATGAGCCATTCAACAGCTCATTGATATAATAATCCCTTTTGCAGTAGACAACCTTGTCCTACATTAAAGAACTCGCAAGTCAGAGTAATTGCTCTTTTAAAGAAAGCAATATGTAATATAAAAATATAGTGGATGTACTTCACCTAATATGTCAGGCTAGAGATTATCCACCGCGGAGTCGATGATCACCATGGTGAAGCGGCGCGGTAAACTGTGCGGACGGGCAAGTTAGCCGCATCGTATTGTAGCAGGGGCATCAACTTGCGCATGTACCCATCCATCAGTACGGCACGAACGCACTAGTGCAAAAATAATATTGACGCACACCCCTTGACGACACATTTGTAATGAATAATGGTCCTACGAAAAAATATCATAGACCAAGTAATTGTTCTTTGACAAAAACAATATATACTAATAAGATAAATTTAGACAAATATCACATGTTTTGTTTGGACGATCGGTAAACCGTAATTAGCATCCGTAGATAATTTTTCAATGCGGTTGCGCTTTATCCCCTCAGGCCTCCCCAACCAACCCGTCCATTGACTTATTTCTTTCGCCCTCTATATCCCATACCCAAAATAGGCCGCCCCTGTACCACTTGTAGACAAGGCAGAAACAAGGCGGAGCCAGCGCCAGAAAACATGCAGGCTCAGGGCAGCTTGCATCGCTGACTTGCGAGGACGCCTAGGCGGTCATAGGGATCGGAGAGCAGGCAACGCCGACGACAACTTGAAACTGCTGGGGGCCATGGCAGCTTGGCGGGCCACGGCGACGGCGAAGCCACGGTCGTGGTGACCCGGCATAAGGCTTAAAGCGGAGGCGAGGTGATGTCACGTGACAGCCGGCTCGGCTCACGGCAATTTGGATGTGCCGGCGATTTAAGGCGCTGCATAAGAAATGGCAAGACCGGCCAGGTAGGCTGCGGAAACAGCGGGTTGAGACCGCAGAGGCAAAAACCGGCGATGGCTTAAAACGGAGGCGATGAATCACACCGTCGGGGCAGCTCGAGGAGGAAAAACACGGGCCAGGTGGTGACTCGGCCACGCCGTCTTAAAGCCACAGCGGCGGGGATGAGCAGCGGAGGCGGCCAGCGGTTTGAAACAGCACAGCGGCTCAGCACAACGCGAGGCGCAGTGAGACGGCGCTCAGTGCGCTATAAGGTAGCGGCGGTTTAGAGCAGAGGTGTGGGTGCTCGGCAATGGAGGCGACGGTCGTGGCCATGGTGGATCGAACCCGCGGTCTAGAGGCGAGGTGAACCGGCGAGTCGACGGAGGCGGCGCTGAGGAGCGCTATAATCGGGCGACTCATGGAGGAGTGGCAAGGTGGGTTACTCCGCAGTGGCGGTTCGAAGACGAACGCGGCGGCTCGGGGTGCGGCCGCTGACCCGCCAGCGGAGGCGTGAGGCGCTGGGCGGCTCCACAGCGGCGGCTCTCCACGACCGACGGCGCGGGCAAACCCCGAGGCAGTCGGCGACTCGCGGCGGCTCGACCCGACGGAGTAGTTGAAGCCGCTCGGGGCCGTGGCGGTTTAAGACAGCGGAGGCGGTTTAAGCACGACTGCAGCCGGCGGCGACGGCGGCTTGGTGGTTTAAGCACGATTGCAGCCGATGGCGACGGCGGCTTGGTGGTTTAAGCACGATTGCAGCCGATGGCGACGGCGGCTTGGTGGTTTGAGCACGATTGCAGCCGATGGCGACGGCGACAGAAGAAGCGAAACGGCGAGACGAGTCACGGGCGAGGCCACAGCTGCCGTTGCCCCAGGCCAATCTGGTGGAGCGAGTAGGCAAAGCGATGGTTCCATCGACTCCAACGGAGGCGGCCGGCGGTTCACCAGCGAGACGGAAATCCGACGCAAGGAGGCAGGTTGAGAAGGCGCTGTTGGTAGCGGCCAGACGAGACGCCGGCGGCTCGGCGGAACACCTTTCGGGCGCAGCAGTGGAGGCCACAGCAGCTCGAGGACTGGCCCGGAGGCAACGGGGCCGCAGCGCACGAGGCAGCCTACTGCGGGGGCGGCGTAAACCGGTTTGGCGCGACAGAGTATGACTCGCCGCAGAAGGGGAAGCGGAGGCTCGTCGGTCTTGGCGACTTAATCAGGACAGCTCGATGCAGAGGTGGCTCGAGGGCGGAGTTTGCGCGGGGTTGACTTGAAAGTGACTCGTGGCCCGTTCCGATAATGAGACGGAGATGGCGATAGCTGTGGCCGGGCTCGTCCAAGCCGGCTTGCAAAGTCAGTGAGGCCCGGCCACAGAGACTTGGCGGTGGATCAACGGCTTTAAACAGGGTCACGAAGGCGGAGGCGTGCCAGTGGCGGCTCGTTGATAGACGACGCGGCAGAGGCGCACCGACGGCTCCGGACAGAAATAGCAAACAGCTCGAATCCTGGGCAGAGGCGAGGCACAGACCGTGGAGGAGTCCGGGTCGCTGCCCTCTTCGTTTCCGGGTCGTGGCCCCTGGATGACCCCTCTTTTTTTTAAAGATGTATGAACTTCCGTCCTTCCATGCAGAAGGCACTGCCTGCCGTGGCTCTCTGCTTTTGCTATCGATTACTAAATGACGTGGAGAGAAACAACACAAACATGGCACCTTGGCCGATCGAGCCTCTCGCGGCCTCGAGACTTAATCATTGGACCGGAGAGATGCAGTAGCAGTCGGATACGACCGCCGTACAAGTTGATACTACAGCGGAATTTTTTTGGCAACCTTGACTCGACGATTTGACTGGTCGCCAAACACACATTATGCTGTGAATTTTCTCCTTGTCGGCCTGCCTGATATGATCCTTGTGTCGATTGGTCTCGTGCACGTCTTCGACCTGTGGTAGCGGCGGCGCCGTATTCCATGCCACCTTAATTTCTTTTGATCCTTGTACTATCAGCTCCAAAGCTAATCACAATTTCAATCACAAACAATGAATTTTGCCAGCTCTTCTACATTTGACAAATCAGGAGCTTCTCGACATCTTAGGAAAGATCCCTCCAAAAACTCAACACCACCGTGCGCTAGCCCCACGATGGACGCCAACTGTCATGAAATTGTCACGGCAGATGTCCTAGTATGAGGACTTAATCGTGAGGCCAACGCATCTATGTGGTAGCTTGAGAGGGGTTGATCGGAATTGAGAGACGCAACACACAAGACAAGGGTTTGGACAGCTTCGGGCCCCGGGAAACATCATCCGGTAATAACCCTACATGTTGTTTGTGGCTATGTCTTATTATCATCACGAGGGAGTCACAGTAAACCGGCTCTCCTAGTTGTGTCTAGCCTTAAGATCCCCCCCCCCTCCTCTTGGGGTGCCCTGCCCCTCCTTATATAAGTTGAAGGGGCGGGTTACATGTAGAGTACATCTCGGACTAAGACTTAAACTATTTTGACATCTCTTCATGGGCTTCTTAACATCTCGGGCTTCTTAACGTCTCGGGCTTATTAACCCCATGCGACCATATCTGCTGGGTTATGACTGTCCACCGGTTTATAATCTGACTTAACATCTGGCTTATCATCTGCCGGCTTATGATCTGACTTAACATCTGTCGGGTTACCATCTGACTTACCATCTGGCTTATCATCTGTCAGCTTATGATCTGACTTAACATCTGCCGGGTTACCATCTGACTTAACCATCTGTCTTAATTGTCTGCCTTAACCATCTGTCTTAACTCTCTGCCTTAACCATCTGTCTTAACTCTCTGTCGGTTTACCAAGTCCCAGCCGGGTTATAACTCTGGTCGGGTCATACCGCAGAGTATATCCCCGACAGTTTGATATTCCTTTTCTGCGAAACTCTAAAACAATGGGAAAACAGGAAGTGGCACTGCGCTCTAGGTTAATAGATTAGTCCCAAAAATCATATAAAATAGCATATTGATGCATATAAAACATCCAAAACAGATAATATAATAGCATGAAACAATCAAAAATTATAGATATGTTGGAGATGTATCACGCCCCCAACAGCCTCCCCCTCCCCAGGACAAGTTTTTTATGTCGGCGCCGAAAAAACCCCAGGACGCCGAATTCCGCCAGTTAGGCCGATTTTTTGGCCCGGCGATTTCAGGACGAATCCAGCGCACGGGCGGGTGGGGGCGCTTGGTGGCTCCAGCGGAAGGAAAAATGACGTATAGGCCACCACTGTCAGGCGAAAAACAATTTTTCCACGTCCAGATCCCCCCTCCCGCGCGCACTACCCCTTCCGCCGTTGTGACGATCCTGCGACACCCACCACCGCTAGGAAGGTCATTTCCCCGCCGAAAAGAGAGGGTCCGCCGCGGCATCCTCCATCACGCTCTTGGGCGAGCTTTTCGGCGCTCCGGCCACGAAGGTGGGGATACCGGCAGCTACGCGCCTACCACGCACCGCTAGGTGTTTGGCGGTTTTTCTGCTCGGCGATGTACTCAGACGACGAGGAGGTGTTTGCGGCGCTGCTGGAGGAAGACGAGGCCGACGCCCAAGACGAAGAGCACCTCATGGTCCTCGCCGCTCTAGCCGGCCTGTTCGCGAGCAATGCAAAGCCGCGACGAGGTGGCTCAGCACCGGGCCGCCAGAAGAGCAAGCAGAGGCATTGTTTGGAGGGCTATTGCTTGCTCTACACCGACTACTTCGTCGACGCTCCACTGCACAGTGAGAAAGTATTTCGGCGCCGTTATCGGATGAGCGAAAACTCTACATCAGGATTGTGAATTCCATTCGAGAGTTCGACAAGTACTTCAAGTGCAAGAAGAATTGCACCGGCACACTTGGATTCACCTCACTCCAGAAGTGCACGGCAGCTATGAGGATGCTTGCATACGGAGCCCCGGTGATATACTGGAAGACTATGGACGCATGGCCGAGTCCACCACCATTGAGTGTTTGTACAAGCTCTGCAGGGCAGTGATGGCAGTGTTTGGACCATAATACTTGCGATCACCCAATGTTGAAGACACTACTCGGATCCTAGCACAGAATGCAGCAAGAGGATTTTCTGGGATGCTTGGAAGCATCGACTGCATGCACTCGGCATGGAAAATTGTCCATTTGCTTGACAGGGGATGTACAAAGGCGCTAAAGAGCTTGCAGTGTGGTACTTGAGGCAGTGGCCACACACGACCTCTGAATTTGGCACTCCTTCTTTAGTATGCCAGGAACTCACAATGACATCAACATACTGTAGTGCTTGAATGTCTTTGCCAAGCTTGTTGTAGGTCATGCTCCTTCGGTGAACTTCGAGGTCGATGGGCGCCACTACAACAAGGGATACTACCTAGTAGATGGCATCTATCCGATGTGGTCCACATTTGTGAAGACTATCTCAAACCCTGTGACAGGAGGCAAGAACTCCTGCTTTGCCAAGTGCCAGGAGGCTTGCAGGAAGGATGTCGAGCGGGGCATTTGACGTGCTCCAACCTCGATTTGTTGTTGTCCGGTACCCCGCTCTGACCTGGTCGAAAGATCAAATGTGGGAAGTCATGACTTGCGGTGTCATCTTGCGCGACATGATTGTTGAGAGTGAGTAGGAAGAGACAGTGTTTGACACCGAACCATATTACATGCAGGATCCTCTTGTCCAAGTTGATCACCAGCTACCGGCAACCTGGGCTGCCTTCCTCAATATGCGTCAGGAGATCGGAAATCCACAAGTGCATCAAGAACTGCAACACGATCTTGTGGAGCACCTATGCAGGCTCAAAGGCAACGCCTATCTCGACGTGTGATGAAATATAATTTTTATTTGTGTTTGAATTATGACTTTGATTCGTTGAACTATTTGATTTGTATTGATTTCTGTGATGAATATGTGATAAAAATAGTTTTAGTTGAATTTGTGACGAAACACGCCGAATGTGGGCCGCATTTGGACCAATTTGCGTCTAAATTGAGCCAAAATCGAACTTAGGGGCCGGCCGGCTGGGAATCCGAGCCCCCACGTCGATTTTACCGCCGATTGACCCTTAGACGGCGCTATTTCAAGCCTATGCGGGGTGAACGGATGGAGATGCTCCCATCCGGTCATCCTTTTGCATTTCAGCACCAGCCTAGCTCTCGCGTCCTAGGCTTCTCCTTCCTACAGCTAGAGCCTAGAGGTCAAACCAATGTGGCCGTTGTGGTTCACACAAGTGGTATATTCACGCCACGATTCGCCCCTGAATCTTTGCCTACTTTCGGCTCCCGCTCGGAATGATTTGCCTTGCTTTGAGGAGATACGGCATCGTTTACTATTCGCTAGGTCGAAATTCCAGCAAATTCTGCACAGCACGTCTGAATGGAACGGACTGTTGAGCGGGCCCGGCCTCTGTGGCACTCGCTGACCCGCTGTCACTACTCGATACCTGCTCGCTAGCCAGGCAGCCTGCAGAGACTGCAGCGCCCGCCCACCACAAATAAAATAAAAATTCCACCGGGCGAAAAGGCGATGGAATTGAAAGCAAAGCCAGCAACCTTGGCTGGCCTCGCTAAAAAGCCAGGAGCTCTTTTCCCCTCCCCCCTCTCGCTCCTCCCTTTTTGGATTCTCCCCATCTTGAGGCATCGCCTGTCTGCCCCCATCGGCCCAAGCCCACCACTCCCTTTGAGGAATCGTAAATCCTTGCCTCCTCTGCTCCTTCTTCTTCTTCTTCAGCTGTCCAGCCAGCCTCGCCTCCAAGGGAAGGGAAAGGAGACAAGTGGTGGAGCGGCGTCTCTCCGTGCTGCCATGCAAGTGCACGCTCACGTTTCTTGCAGGTGTTCCTCCCGCGCGGCCAGTGAGTACTCTACTGGTGAGTGAGGAGTGAGTGGGTGAGTGAATGGGAACTCAGGCAATGCCGTCCGGTGGGGCCATCTCGCGCCAGGGCTCGCTCTGCAGCCTCACGCTGAGCGACGTCGAGGGCCAGCTGCACGGCGTCAACCTCGACGACCTCCTCCGCACGGCCGGCTCGGCCAGGAGGACGGCTGACGAGGTGTGGCGGGACATCCACGGCGCCGACGGCGGCACCAGCCGACCGTGGGCCCAGATGACGCTGGAGGACTTCCTGTCCAGGCCCGGCGGCGACGCGGGGGGCGCCCACTGGGCCGAGCAGTACAATCCCCCGGCCCCGGTCCCGGTGCCGGGGCAGCAGCGCCGCAACAACGTCGCCCGTCCCCTCCCGCGGCCGCTGGGGGTGGGCGCCGGGCCGGTGCTGGACGCGCTGTACCACGACCACGACGGGGCCACCATGTCCGGGCAGAAGCGTGCCGCCGTGGGCGGCCCCGGGGAGAAGACGGTGGAGCGGCGAAAGAAGCGGATGATCAAGAACCGGGAGTCGGCGGCGAGGTCGCGCGCGAGGAAGCAGGTGGGTCCCTCCCGTTCGAGACCCCAAATCTCTCTTGCATTTGTTGCACGCTCACAAGCTCACCCACTCCGATTTGGGCAGGCGTACACGAACGAGCTCGAGAACAAGATCTCCCGACTGGAAGAGGAGAACGAGCAGCTCAGGAGTTACAAGGTAATACTCCTTCCCAACTAAGTAAATCTCAGGTTGCTAGGCAGGCTCGGTCAAGAGATGAACTTCATCAACAATATTATTACCACTTCTTGTCGATTTTTATGCCGCCTACTAAACGCCTTTAGTAGTAACATAATTCCCTAATACTAGTGGCTAACATAGGACAAATCTGCTGAGACGAAAACAAACCGCTATCCATTGGCAATCAACGTCGGGGTGGTCAATCAGTGGGCGCCAAACTGTTCATTTTGTGCTGATGCATGTATAGCGTGGTCTGCTATTGCTGATGAGCCCGGCCTGTGTTTCTTTCTTTCTTTCTTTCGCTGTCTGTGCGTCGTTGCCTTCGCTCTGTAGTGGTTACCAGAGGATGTCAGATGATGATGGATGGACCATAAAGTTCTGCCCAATCAAATGGACGCCTTCTCACCGCTTCATCTTGCACAAAAGCTTATCTCGTTACCTTATGTCAATATTTTTCACCCTACCAAAGCTACTTTTTGCAACTTGTGGTGTTTTTTTTTCCTAAGGAAGGTACAATCGTGGATAAATAATGAGCCAACATGCTGCATTTTTTTAACGGATAACACGGTCGAGGATCAATCATTTCCATCTATCTCACCTCCCATCAGAGGAATAGTCAATGCCTATTCCCTGCTGACTGGACACTAGTTCACAACTAGTATAGGATAACAAGACGGTTATTTATTTTTTAACCTACTGGATGGAACTAAAATTAGGGCTTTGGGAAGGTTTTATTTATCTCGTTGTCTGCCACCTCACTTCCTTCATCACCAATTCACTACTCTACCATGCAGTCAGCATCACCGTACTTATTACTAGTAAGATAATAGCTCCTCCCCAGCTCAATGCTGATAAATAAATACTCCTCCAGTATCGTTGCCCATCTCTTTCAGCTTTGATGTGCAAAATTTACTGGTATCCATGTAGTAGTAGTAGTAGTACTAGAAAATTTTGCACATCTACCTCGCACCGCGCATTTTTCGTTTTCTGTGATTTTCTCTAGTACTAGTCTCGTGCTCCTTTCCATGCACATGTCATGAAATCTGAAGACAGCATGTATAAGCCTGCCAGTGACAACCTCTCCGAAAGGTGAGATTTGTGTCCTTGTCTGCATTTTTTCGTGCGTACGAAACCCTGACCCCCACTGCCTAGAAAATTGTGAGCCCAAATCCGTGTGCGCGGCAAAATGTATCTTCAGTTTTGCAGACCTGACGGATCCAATTGCTGTGTGATGCAGGCATTCGAACCGGTGGTGCACTGTGTGCCGCAGCAGGAGCCGAAGAACCAGCTCCGGCGGAGGAACTCGGCCAGCTTCTGATCATCATCATGTTAATAGTACTAGTGTTGTACTGCCCGGCACTAAGGTTGCCCAATTTGTAACTGACTTACTCCGAAAAACATTTAGCTAGTAGTACTAGTAAGAATACTCCTCTGCGATCTCCGACTTGCTGTGGCGTATGGCAATGCGCAATTGCTGGTTGCTGCACACCGCATTGTACTCCGATCCTGCGCTTTTTTTTCCCAGCTGGTGCATTGCTTTCTGCAGCCTGTGATTGCAAGAGTATCCCAGTTAAGCTGTGTAGTGTTGTATCTGGAAACAGAATTGCTAGCCTAGCGGTCATATTCCAGTCTTTCCAGCTCTTTACCATCCCTTCTGTCATTGCATTATTTTTTATCATGCACACAAAAGATCAGCGGGATTTATTTCAAACTATAACATAAACTATACATCAATGTGGCCTTTGCTTTATAAAGGAAAACTAGGTGAAAAAACTCTCATCCTCAAAACTTTTTAGCTGTAGTCAGGATCGTCCTCGGGGAGTATCAATCTAAGATCATCGTTATCTCTGTAGACTTGTACCAAAGCTGCGGCCTTGTACGCAAAGAACCCCATCATCCCTGGAACAAGCTGCAAACAGAGAAATGAGATATTGTATTACATATTCATAAGGTCAACATAAATCTAAGATTGGCACCACCAATTGAATGAGATCTATAATGAAAAAGAGCTGTACTTTACCTCAAAGTTAAAAATGCTATTTTGAAAATGACTAGAAAAAGTTGACAACCCAAAAATCACTGCAGGAATTATAAGCCTTGGGGATGAAAGAACAAATAGAGAGCCACCCAATGTCTTCTCTATTGTATCCTTCAAATCCTCGCTTCGAATGCCGATTCTAGCATTTCCATGTATACAGAACAATAATAGATCAAACAATCAGAACGTGAGGGATAGGAGACTGAGTAGAGATCACAGAGACATTTCCAAACCTACTTCTTCACTTTCTTCTTTAGAAAAACTTCAGGAACATCTTCCTTTGACAGGTTATCTGCGTGTCGATACAGAAGTTGAAGATACAACCAGCTGCTCAATATAAATGCGAGTGGTTAGATTTATATCACATCCTTGAGAATGAAACACAAGTTAAAACTTTCTCGTATATTTCAGTATCTTTAGACAGGATTCATGGCAGCACTCTATAAAAAAAATCATCATGAACTTTCGATTCTTGAGTTGTAAAGAAATCCTATTTAACTAACCTGAAAGCAACTCCAAAAGCATAACTGATACCAGCCTGTTCAATAAGAACATCAAAGATTCAGTCAGACACCATTCAACGAAATTTAGTTGCCGATCAATCCAATATTCAGGTAGAGTTAAAACATTTGCCATTCATGAGCTTACCGGACTATATAGAAATTAATGATCATAAATTCTTCAAGAATGGCCGTATGCATCACTCTGATGCAGAGGCCGGGGAGTCCCCCTTTTCAAAATAAAAAAAATAAAAAAAATAATTCTTCAAGAAAATATGTAAACATTTTGTCCAAACAGAGCTTATTAGCTTGTCAGGTAGATGGCCATTAAACGCCAAGACCATTCACAATGTCCAATGTTCATGTCCAAATACCAATGCACATTTTTCTATGTCGCCCGGGCATCTCCAACCGGAATTGCTAATTCGCAAACACATCCGCAGACAGCTCTGGACCGCCGCTCATTTTCCGCGTCCGCAACCGTCCCCCTCATATCCAAACCACCAAATTCATAGACAAGTATCCAATGTAGATAAACACACGTACTTTCATTCCAAGGCACATAGTTCATACATAGTCCGGACATAGCGCACTTCCAGTCCAAAGCACATAGTTCATACATAGTCTGGACATAGCGCAGGGGAGTTCATCATACCATCAAACTGCCTCTGACATCACGGCGTTCCTTCTCCCTCTGACGGCGAGCACATCGTCCCTCTATGGCGGACGTGCCACCGCATCCGGTGCATTCATGGCCTTGCGCATTGCTGCCATTGGCCTCAGACTCCAAGGCTGATGTCGCAAGGACAACGACCCAACAACGGTCTGCTGCGGTGCCGCTCTCGCAGGCGTGCCGGGACCTTCACCCGGCGCATGCCTGATGCGGTGATGGAGCGGACACGTGCCGTGAGCTACCACTCGACGCGGTGCCAACACTGGACCACAGCCGCAGTGGAGGTAAAGGCGCCGAACTGGTGGATACGCTGCGGGCGGCTCCGAGACAAAGCTCGGGTATCCTTCGGGGATCGGTGGAACACGAGTCAGACGGCTATCACCTCCTCGTGCGAACAGGCGGCGAGCTCCCGATCGATGCATCCGAGCCGACCGGATTCAGATCCGCTGCTAGTCATGCTGGAGATAACCGGAGAGGAAGGGGTGGAAGGCGGAGCAAAGCGGACTGCAGTGGACTGAGACAAATGGCTAGGGCTTGGTCCACGTGAGGATAGTAACGGGATTTTGTGGGATGGGCCGGTCTGACGTGGGGAACGCGTCCGTGCGACCCCAAATTCGCTCCACATACGTGTTGGGTTTGAGGGATGCCAGACAGCCCGGACATTTGGGCTAGGTATGTGGGGTCCGATTGGGTGGTCATTTTCTGTCCGGGTCGTGTTCGAGCGGCCCCAAACTCGCCCCACATATGGGTTGGGTTTTGTTAAGCTTCATGCACTAGCCAACGCAACCAAAAGTCCGAACTGGTGGAAAGGGCTAGTGCAATCCACATATACTATAACACCCCCTCTCACGTGTGACGGGGAAGACAAGTCAACACGTGCAACTGGAAGAGAGCGACGGCGCGCGAAACTCACGTATGACTCAAGACCTTGGCCTCTGATACCACGTAGAAGTGCAATGCTCTAGCCAATGCAACCAAAAGACCGATCTGATGGAAGAGACTAGGCAACACATTGTACGTCAACACTCCCCCTCCCGTGTGGCTCCCTCAGGCCTAAACATGGACCGAAAGTGGGCTGCAATTTAATTGCGCCAGTCGCGTCTTGAACTCAAGACCTTAGGCTCTGATACCATGTTAAGCTTCATGCACTAGCCAACGCAACCAAAAGTCCGAACTGATGGAAAGGGCTTGTGCAATCCACATATACTGTAACACCCCCTCTCGCGTGTGACGGGGAAGACAAGTCAATACGTGCAACCGGAAGAGAGCGACGGCGCGCGAAACTCACATATGACTCAAGAGGCCTATATGTGGACACAAAGGGGAGCTACCATCAATTTTTAGATAAATTGCGAAAGCCAAGACTTGAACTCAAGACCTTAGGCTCTGATACCATGTTAAGCTTCATGCACTAGCCAACGCAACCAAAAGTCCGAACTTATGGAAAAGGCTGGCAATCCACATATACTGTAACACCCGCTCTTACATGTGACAGGGAAGACAAGTCAACACGTGCAACCGGAAGAGAGCGACGGCGCGTGAAACTTACGTATGACTCAAGAGGCCTATACAAGGACACAAAGGGGGGCGGCAGCAATTTTCTAGATAAATTGCGAAAGCCGGGACTTGAACTCAAGACCTTAGCTCTGATACCACGTTAAGCTTCATGCACTAGCCAACGCAACCAAATGTCCGAACTGATGGAATGGGCCAGTGCAATCCACATATACTGTAACAGGTTTGAGGGATGCCATACTGTAACAGGTTTGAGGGATGCCAGACAGCCCATACATTTCGGCTAGGTATGGGGGGTCCGGTCAGGTGGTTGTTTTTTGTCCGGGCCGTGTCCAGGCTATCCGCCCGGACATATAGGGGGAAGTGGGAGGTCCAGTCGAAAATGTTCTCAAGGCAATGATTCCAAGATTATATGAGCCACGAACAGTGTGATGCTCACATAGTGCACAAATCTGACCTAAAACAACATTGTTATCTGCTGGTAGATTGGAGATTCCCTAAAAAAAGGGGGCAGCCTGGTGCGCGTAGCTCCCACTTGCACAGGGTCCGGGAAGGGTCCAACCACTTTAGGTCTTTTGTACGCAGCCTTACCATACATTTCTGCAAGAGGCTGCTTACAGGACTCAACCCGTGAACTCATGGTCACAAGGGCACAATTTTACTGCTGCGCCAAGGCTCCCCTTCAAGATTGGAGATTATCTCTCTCCAACAAAAAAAAATTAGTATACCAGAGATCCAATTTCAAATGGTTGATTTTGTAAAATTCCAGTTAAACAGGGTATCACTTAATTGTGGCACATGGTCACACAAAACTATTCAATCATTCATGGTTAGTGCAAAAATGCGTGTCCGGTTTGCTATAAAGTTCAGGATGAAAATACCTCCACAGAGAAGACTAGGACACAATATATAGTGCAAGCGGCTCCAATTCCTATGGTCAAGAGCAACAGTTCGTCCTTAATCTGTGGGAAACGACTAACATGAGCAGCTGGATATGATTTTTTTTCTACTGAATGCATCAGAAGATGAAACACTGGGGGTTAAAATTACTGCTTCATATCTCAGAAGGTTGAATTCCTTCCTTTTATCACTCTCTTTCTGCCCAGCCTGTCATCATTTGCAAGAACATGCCAATCTATCAATTATCTCTACAAAAACATAGTCAAAATTCAAGGTAATGATGAACAGTAATAGTCCCGAAACACGGCCATGACATACCAGAGCAGAAAGCCTCCTTCTCGCAGTAAGGCTGCCCTCAGCGGACACAAAATCTCCAATTGCCTCAAATCCCACGACTCCCTCACTCATAACATCATCCCTGAACTGCATTCCATTGTTCAGTCAGTTATGCCTTGCAATAGATGACGTAGATAACACACGATTGGCACAGCTTACATCTTCAGGTTGCCCAACATCTGCAGCATTTTCTTGATCTGTGGTAGCCTCTAACACATCAAGACCTGTGTCGTTTCTCCTCAAAACCATGTCAGCGACTTTGGAGACCAGGTCCCCATTCGTCTGCCTATCCTCAAGGAACATGCGCAAGACATCCTTCCCGAGACTGTCACCAGCTATCAGTTCCAACAATGAGGCCACAGGATTAGTACGAAAGAACAAACGCCGAACCATCTTGGTGCTCAGCACTTCTGTTGTATGGCTTGAAACCTTGAATAATTCTTCTCTTTATAGCATATATGGATTTAAATACACCAATGCATGGAGAAAATAATGTGTTCAAAATCAGAATGCTCCGGCGAAGTAATCCCGACCCAATTTTAGCATCGCCAGAAGTAACCCCGACCGAATGCAAGAAGAGAATTCTAATCCGACTTCCGAGGTAGCGAATTTCTGCGCCATGCAATTCTGAGCATTGGTGAAGCTAGGCGGTGTACCTTGGAGAGACGAGTAGCGTAGAGCCGAGGCGCGGGGCGACCTGCGAGGGCGGCAGGCAAGGCCGAGAGGAGGGAGGGAGCCGCGCGCGGCAAGGTCACAGCAACGCAGACCGGGAAGCCTCGCCATGGCAGAACTAATCTATTAAGCTGGGGCTAGCCGCCGCCGCGTACGGCGTAGCTTCTGTGATGGCCCGCCGCAAGCTGTCGGCCTACCAGCTCGCTGATCTCCTAGACTCCTACCTCCTCGATGGAGGCAGCGGTCGGGATGGACAGAGGGAGGGAGGGCGCTGCTCGGAGAAGAGAAGCCATGGAGGAGTGGGCTTCAGGTGGATAAGAGTAGGATGAAGGCGCGATCTGGAGCGTCCAAGGCCACGATCGGGCGGTGAAACCTTTCTCCGACGTTGTCTCTCATCTTGTTTCGTCACAATCCTACAACGCGTTTGGTTCGCGAAATTTTCGCTGTCTCCCGAAAACACCGGCTAACGATTACATTACATGCGTTTATTTCGGCCGCAGCGGTTTCAGGTCCCGTGTAATCGCAAACTGCCCTTCACAAAACCGAAAACACCCAATCCAGCATGATATCGAATAACACCGCTGGTGTTGATCGATTTCTTCACCACGAGGACCAAGCAGCAGCGGCCATTTCTTCCCCACGAGGACGAAGCAGCAGCGGGGCAGTACCATCGCCGTCTCAATTCACCTCCGTCGCCGAGTGCCGCCGAGCGCCGCCGATCTCCATTCGCCTCCGTCGCCGAGTGCCGCCGATCTCCATTCGCCATCGCTGCAGTAGGCAGCGCCGCCGATCTCTCTTCGCCGTCGTGAGCCGTACTGTTGTTGTTAATGGCTGGTGATCTCATTTTCCGTCACGAGCCATCCCCAGCAGCCGTCCGGCCTCCAGTCCTATGTTATCTTCTACAAGGCCGGCGACGGTACTCCACGGCATCCTATTCCCTAGCATGAATCAAACACATCATGTATCCACTTACCCCTAATCTAATACAGTGTATTCTCATTACAACAGTGAATACGTTACCTGAGCTCCAACCAAACGCGTCGCTAATGTTTGGATGCAACAATGCTCTCAGAAAATGAGGAAAATATCTCCATTGTGGGGCTCACCCTAGGTGGACAACCACTCATTTGCATTTCATTCTACGTAGGAGTAGTCGTCCACGTTTGCCGCCGCCGTCCACCATAGTTCTCACTCATTTCGTCGTCCACCGTCGTGATGGAGCAGGTGCTGACGAAGATGTTCCCGAAGGCGGAGGATCCCTTAGTGGTGGTCGCCCGCAAGGTCAACACAGCGACACGCACCGCCCGCCGCCGCAGATAGAGGAAGAGGGAGGAGACTTTGACGATGGTCAATCACCCAGTACCTCCTTTGGTTATGCATGTGAACCAGGTGTTGCAGGGCGTGCAATCACCATCACCCTATCCGGCAGGTTTGCATCCGTCATACTACTACGCTGCTCGGCAGCTCGATCGGCAGTAGTAGTCCGCGTCCACCGTCATCGCCAGCCATCACGTGTCATGCATCGTCGACCTCAACAATGCGGAGAAGCTCTTTACGAAGTCGCAGTCGACTGCGCTTGTCCGTCCACGGATGTCCGCTTCCATGCCAGTCGGTGCTCGGTCTCTATCTATCGAAATGTCTCAACCGGGCGCCGATAAGGAGGAGGCACGGATGAACATGATCCAAGTGGACGAATCCAAGCCGGAGGTGACAGACACACAACAAAACACACACAGATGTCAGACAATCAACAGATGCAGAAGATCCTACCGTGCTAAGATGTTAAAGCGCTTGGCAACCGATTTGGAGGAGCCAACCGTATAGTGAAGAACTTGGCATGGACAACCGATATGGGAGACGTAAAATGAGGTTTTTTACATGGACAATCAAACTTGCAGCTTTTGGGATTGGAGGTTTTTTGGTTGGGATCTACATTTGCTTGTTATTAAACTATGTCAAATGAAGGTAAATGGACCTGGAACGGACATTTGATGTATAGGGCTGGTTGGACGACCGTCATTCTACTGTAGACACGTCGACGTTTTGATGAACCGTGTTGGAGACGCACTAAAACTGGCCCATTGTGATTAATTTCGTTGTGGCAGTGTCGCAGACTTGCTTCTCTTCTTCTAAAATCCATCAAAGGCACTACAATATAGAAGTTGACCGAATTGCGGACTTTGCCCCCTATGCAAACAAGTCCAAGAATCTGCCGCCCATCTTCTTTTCCAATGTAGATTCACTGCCCCGCGTCTGGACCGAGGTGGTCACCTGGCTTGGCATTCATGACCACTCACCGCTGACTTGGCGCCACGAAGACACGGTTCAAAATTGGTGGCCGAAGATGATCAACACGAGAGGGCATATCAAGAAAGCTATTGGCTCAGTTCTGATACTTGTCATGTGGGAAATTTAGAAGGAGCGAAACACGAGAGTTTTTAGCAACACGGCTTCACCGACCACCATTATCACTGCCAAGATCAAAGAGGAGGCCCATCTTTGGGCGTTGGTGGGAGCCAAACACATGAGTGCAATTATGTCGTGAGAGTAGTCTTTTATTTTGGCTTTTGTCTGAACCTTCTTCTTAATTAATGAAATTGGACGATCAGTCATGAGCGGCTCCCGCAACCCGCCGGACGCCCGCGGCTGCTCCAGCATCCTCCCACCACCACCACCACCACCACCGCCGCCGCCGGCTCCGTCCCTTGGCCCCTGCCCCGCCTCCAATGCTGCTGCTGGGTGCCCCGTCGTGCAGCACCGCCCCGCTTGTGTTGACCTCGTCCCCTGTCCAGGTATCGCCTTTCGCTCCCACGTCGTCGCTTCCTTCCTCACCGGGGTCCCTTTCGACGCCGTGGAGTTTCCCTCCTTGGCGGCGCCGGGCACCGTGTGGGTCGTGGTGCCGTTCGTCGCTGACTGCTTCTCTTGCGACGGAGTTGCCTCCCTCCTTTCCTACTTCTTCTGTTCGTCGTCCGAGCGGCTGCAAGCGGTGCAAGTTCGGCCGCGTGTGTTCTCGATCCGCATTGCTAGCGACGCTGTTGCGAAGTTCCTGGTCGCCGTCTCGCCGGGGCTCCTCGTCGCCATTAACCTTTGCCTCCATGCCTCTCTCCAGGATGTCGTTGCTGACGTGGCGTCGTCCAGTAAATGCGCGGCCCGCGCGCGGCGCCTTATGCATCAGTCTGGTGTAAAAAGCGGCCAACGCCCCCCGTCGCAGTCGGCTTAAACCGTTGTCCCTTCGTTGCCCTGTCCCCGCAGCGCAGCAGGAGCCCCCGCTCCTTCCCCTGCCCACGCCGCTGACCTCTCCCCCCTAGCTGCGATTGGTCGAGTCCGGACCCCGATGTCACTGTCTCGCCTCTGTCTAGGGACGATCTCGTCCGTCCTGTCGCTCACGTGGGTGACACCGCGTGCGCCGCGGGGGCGGGCAGTAGTGCTGCGCCCGCTCGGGAGCGGGCGCCCGCATTACTCCTTCTGAACCTATCCCACCCACCGCCATCACTGCTGCGGTTGGGGAGGCCAGCCCTTACATGCAGGCTCTCCTCTCTCCGGCTGCCCCCGTAAACACAACCTGCCTCGTCCCCCGCAGCCGCCGCTCTCCCTCAACGGCTGCTTTCGCTGCCTTTCAACCCGCCACTTCATCAGGGATTGCCGTGACCCCGTCCGGTGTCGTCGGTGCCGGGTGTCCGGCCACCGTGCTTCCTCTCCCCGTTGTGCCATGGCCCCCAAGCGTAGCACTGCCGCCTCCCCCCGCTCGCGTCCTGCCCTAGCCGCGCCGCGCCACAGCCTCCCCTCCCCCCGGTTGTCGCCAGTCCACTCCCTACCTGCGGGCCCGCCCTTCGGCTTTCGCTAGCCGTGCTGCGTCCATCCAGCCAAGGAGGCTGGAGGTGGGGGAGTCGAGCTTGGCCCCCGCTGCGGTGACGAGTGCCGGGGGCCCGACGCCTGGATCCGGCGGGCCGGCTTCCTCTCTGACGCCGCCCCTCCCTCGCGACATCTCCATCACGGGGGTGGTCCGGTCGCCACCGCCGTCCCCGCCGGCGGGACCGGAGGAGCGCGGGGCCCCTGACGCGCCCGCTCCGACGCCTGCTGGGGTCATCCCTCCCGAGCTCCTCGCATTTCGCTCTCTGCGCTCCAGTTCCTCCTCGTTCGAGTCCCGGGTCTCTCTGCGCTCCGGTTCCTCCGTGTCGTCGGGAAACTCCATCCCACCCGTCATTGCGGACTTGGAACGCCCGGACGCCTTGAAGGTTTTCATGCCGCAGGGCAACTACGCGGCGGCCCAGCGCCTTGCCGTTGTGGTCATCGTCCCCCCCAACGCCTTCCACAACGACACGCTTGCTGTGCAGGCTGCCGTCCTCGACAGCATCGGCCATCTCCTCCCGGAGGTCGTGCCGTCGTCGGTCGGGGCCATGTATCTCCGCTTCGCGACCAGGGAGGATCGGGAAGAGGCTCTTCGGCATCAACCTTTCCAGCACGAGGGCGCCCGCATCGACCTCTTCGCGGAGGAGGCCTACGACCGTGTCACTCCCCGCCTCGACGTGTGCGCTGTGCTGGCCGCCACCGGTTTCCCTGCGAAGTTCATCACCCCCGTCTGCATCCCTGCCGTGTTCTCCGGGTTTGGCAAGGTGCTCGAGGTGGACCCGCTGGTGCTCTCCGGCCATGAGCTCGCCATGGTGCGGGATGTCGTCCTGCTGCAAAACCCCCGGCGGGTCCCCTATGATGTTTGGCCCCTTGGAGGACGGTGAGGGACTCGCATTGTCGCGGTGTGCCCCGTCCGTGCCTGGAGCCGGGACAACTCCTACTCGGCCGACGGGACTTACATCCCTTTTTCGCTGAGCCGCCGCCACCTTTCGCCCACAATCGGGCCGTCCTCCTTGGTCAGCCGATGGGATCCCGTGCTGGCGGGGGCGCTGCCGTGCATGGGGGCGCGTGGGGCCCCGGGTTCCAGCTGGCCTCCATGCTGCGACTCTTGGGTGCCCCCCTCTCAGCCGCAGTCCGCCCTTGCGCCTACCTGCTCCCCCCATGGAGGAGGGTGCCTCGCCGCTCCACAGTGGTGGGGTGGGCTCTTCCAGCGCGGGATCGCCCGGCGGTCGATCCAGCGTCACGCTGGTCGAAATCGAGGAGCCGCCTCCGGCGGTGGTGGCGCCTCTCCCCGAGCGGCGTAGGAGCGCCTGGATCGCCAGGGACGAGCCGTCCAAGTGGATCGGCATGGAAGAGAAGGCGATGCGGCTTCGTGCGCTTCGTGATGCTCTCTCTGGCTGCTCGCCGCGCCTCAAGTCCAAGGTGTCCCAAGGCAAGATGTTGGACGCGGTTCTCAAGCCGTTGAACGCTGCAGAGGCGGCGGCCGTGCGTTCTGCGGCGATGATTCCCTCTGCCCCGGCGATGACTAGTGACGATGTTTAAGGGCTCTCTGTGTGCCCAGGTGTACCGCGCGAGTCGCACCGCTCCTCCTTTCCCCCTAAGGTGTCCTAGGGTTTCGTTTGCGGATATCTACAGCGTTTGTGCTGCCCGCGGGTGTCGTGTGTGTCTGTTTCCTCTCCTGGGCGTGCTGTTCTAGACGTGGTCTTCCCTCGTTCTCGCGCGGTGTCCATGCCTGTAATGGATAGTGCCTCGTGTGTC